>NC_133108.1:42632238-42933627 GCF_022965805.1 Primulina eburnea | reverse complement strand
AATTCCGGCAGTGGACATTAAGAATTCTAGATAGAGGATACGAAATCTAAAACTCAACTTTTCAGCAGTGTTTAAAATATCAATATATTTGTTGATTTCAGAAGTATTTTCATTGAAGATAAATGATATGAATCCAATATAAGTGTTCCTAAACATGGATTATAACACCTCTCCAATTAACCTTATCTCAAACCCTCCCTAAAAAGAAAAACCATGAAAAAAGTTTTGCATCTCATAATGCAATTTACTCTGATGCTTATAATCATACGCATAAAAAAAATATACCACATGCATCCAACGTCTGTCAATTTACTTGATCTCTCACAAATGCAAAGTAGAAGATGACATTAAAATTAAGGAAAAATAAAAAAAAAGTTGTTAATATGACTCATAGACGAGCACATCAGTTCCAAATATATGATGGAGAAATTAGAAATACAATGCATTTAAAGAATAAAACATTAAAACACGAGAAATATGGTGTGTCCGTGTGAGTCTAAAAGCAATAACACAAACAAAACGCACATGTAACTTATATTTCCTAAACTCATGACTTATGTGAAGTAACTCAACCTGAAATATGTGTGTAAAATCCCACTTCCTAAGATTTCCTCAAATACAAATAAGACAGCATAGTTTTCGTATCCACAAAATGATGATGTCTTTCGACTATTTCAAGGTCTGCTACATTCGCATGCGGTAAAATCAATACAAATCTAAATATTCACATTTTGTCATCTCATTCGAGAACAAATTCTGAGTGTCTGGGGTGATTCGCTGAAGAAACTCCACATAATCCGGAGAATGAAACTGAGCTAGCTCTACTGGGTATGCTTTATGAGGCCTCTGAATATTAAAACAAGATTTGATCAATATAAACCAATAAAATAACATATAAAAGCTAAAAGTTAGTGGAAATGTTGCCACGAACATAAATTTCCATCTTCTTATGGAGCTCATAAGCGAGAACCAAATGGTGAGTCATACATAACCGGTGCGGCTTCATTGGGTGATTCGTCCCAAAGTACACGTTCCCCACATCCCCTGCAGTTCAAATGAGTACATTTCACTTCTTTTATAACAAATACACATCAAAGCATGAAAGAAGAAAATGAGAAAAGAAACAGAAACCGTCGTAGAAGTAGGAGATTTTGTCCTTGCTGCGCATGCTAGAAGTGAGGCCTGATCACCGCTGAACACTGATTGAAGAGTGATGTTTTTATTCACCGAGATTTCTTTAACAAAAAGTATAATTCGCCACTTCTATGGCAGAACGTTCAAGAGAAATTCGTAACTCACTTGTGCAAAAACGAAACCCTAGTTGTTTTGGGAATTAGGTTTTCGGCAAGTGTATCCATTATAGAGAAAATATATAAACTAGCGGTAACTGCTTGATGCGTTCATATTTTCATATATTTATTTGATTTAATTTAATTGATTAATCAATTGAGATTAGGAAAATTTAAATGGTTTAAATTGATTTCATACTTTTTAATCATGATTTTTCAGTCGTACATTATCGAAAGTGATGAAATCGAGTTACAACGTTGTAAAAAAAGTTAATTTGGATGAGTCCGTCATAATCTTTAATTTCAAAGATGTTGATCGTAAATTATAATATTGATTACGTAAAAAATACACATACATAACAACTATATAAAAATAAGAATAATTTCGAAATTGTTTCAAGCAGACACTCATAATATTAAGAATGAGTAGTTCAATAAGACAGTTTGGATCAAATAGGTTTCGACGATCAGCGAATGTAGTTGTACACTCGATCGCTTCTTTTGTTATTTCTTCCTCCTCTCATTTTGTGTGGGAGATTGTAGATTTTCTTATTTGGTTTATTCGTCTCGCAACAAATGACATTTTAGATTTTCAATAAAGTACAAACATTGACCTTAAAAAAAATCCAAAAGGGAGACTCATTGCTTAAAATAAATAAAGAGTATTGCTACTAAGCTTATCTATTTGGGCCTAATAGCCCGAATAGCAATGTTTACCACGTGCGACATTGATCAAAATATTTCGTGTTTGTTTGTTTGTTTTAAAAAATAAATTAAAATATTGCATTTATGGAGGGAATATTTAGAATATAATATTATATTTTTAAGTAAAAATAATAATAAAATGTTATGAATTTTTTTTTACAAATACAAAATTGTCTCTTTCTCTTAAATATCGATACAAATTATAGGTTCATCCACGTTTGTGAGAATTTTGGAATCCCTGGATAATTGAAGGACAACATTAAAGTAATTAATGATTTTAGCTTGACTAAACGCACTCATAAAAGTTACGCTTTTATGGGGACCGCATTTAATTCATAACTAAAGAATTCAATTTTAAAAGTTTACACAGTTACATAACCGAAAACCCACTATATTTCAAGCCAAAAAGATAAAAACATGTGTGATACGGTCTCGCGAGTCGTATTTTATAAGACATATATCTTATTTAGGTCCTTCATAAAAAAATATTACTTTGTATGCTAAGGCATAGTTTGGTACACATGATATGATAAACATGTGATAAATAATATAAGGATAAGTTAATGATAAATAAGATGTATGATATTATATTTAATGTTTAGTATGATTTTAATAAGAGTGATTAAATTTATTTATTAGATTGTAATGACAAAATTAATCTTATCATAATAAATTTTATAACTTCAAAGTTGTTGCTTGAGTTCATATTTCTTATATGTTCATGTACCGACAGTGTTGTATGATTTATTAATTTTTACCTAATTTTATATATTATATAATATGATAATTATATAATATATAAAAAAATTAAATGCATTTAAAAAAATTTAAATAAATAGATATCAAACAACCAAACCAAATTTATTTGTCGACAAAAATATCATATATAAAAAACCAAAATATGGAATCTAGTATACAAGTCTATGAAAAAGCTCACCAAAATAAGGAGGGACATTTGTAGTGTATTTTATCATTATATTAAAATTTCACACCTAATAAAAGAAATATTTTATCCTACTAAAAAATTATTTATCAAATGCCCATGATATTATCATAGGCTTTTTAAAATGGTACCAAACGTGGGATAAAGAGGATTATTTATCAATTTTTCCCTTATCTCATGTACCAAACTATGCCTAAGAGTATTACTTTTTATTATGAATATTGATAGGGTTGATCTCATCTCACGAATCGAGACCGTCTCACAAGAAACTTACTCAGCTAAAAAAGTAATTTGAATAAAATCCAATTTATTTAAATTAATTCTTGAGTGAAATACTTGAGATATCATAATATTAACTATTCTTTTTATGGAAAAATATTTAGAGTTCATCGTTATGCTAAAAATATTGCAAATGTTTTTTTAATAATCAATAAAATGATTCTGACTTGAAATTTTTAATAAAATATTTAAATTTACTGCATTAATTAAATCAATTTTGTATGAATAGTTTGTTTTATTCTATTTGGAAAAGAGAAAGTTCCATGTAATTTGAATTTTGTTAATAACCATGAGTTTTGATACACGAGATCGATGACGTATCACCTACCGATGTTCATAAATATATTTTTGGAATTCGAAATGAATATTTAATGTAAATATTTATATATAAGTATTTATAGTCAGCACACAAATTAGATATTATAATGTAAAAATAAAATGTTATATGTGTTATACGTGATGTGTAACTAGGGGTGCAAACGAACTGAATCGAGCCGAATAATAGTAAAAAAGTCAGGCTCGAATTCGGCTCGAAATAGGTATATTCGAGTTCGAGCTCGATTCGAAGTTCGATAATTTCAAATATTTGGGCTCGAGCTCGGCTCGAAATGAAGTTCGAGTTCGAGTTCGGCTCGAAATATTCGAATATATTCGTGAACTATTCGAATTATTGCTCGGATATTAAGGTTTGAAAGCTCGAAATGCTCGAAATATTCGAAATGTATATATATATATATATATATATATATATATATATATATATATATATATATATATATATATATATATATATATTATATTAATAAAATATTAAGGCTCGCGAACTATTCGCGAGCTATCGAACAAAATAATTTGGGCTCGAGTTCGGCTCGAAAAAAAGTTCGAACGTGTTCGAGTTCGGCTCAAATTCGATAAGTTCGAATACGAATCGAATATTTATCGAGCCGGCTCGAAAAACTCGCGAACATGTTCGGTTCGTTTGCAGCCCTATGTGTAATGGCCTAATTAAATTGGCCAATGATGAGTTACAACCCAAATTTCTTACAAAGGCAAGCGTTAGATAGTCGTTAAAAATTTTATAAATAGAGAAAGACTATCGTTATTCGATGTACACTCTCATTTTTCTTACTTGAGCTCTCAAACTTTCGAAAAATATATTTGAATTTTTTTTTGATTCGAGTGTTGAAATGTTTACGTCAGATATTTATTCGTGGGCAAAAACTTGTGTGAGACGGTCTCACGGGTTATATTTGTGAGACGGATCTCTTATTTGGATCATCCATTAAAAAGTATTACTTTTTATGCTAAAAGTATTACTTTTTATTGTGAATATGGGTGGGGTTGACCCGTCTCACGGATTAAGATCCGTGAGACGGTCTCACATGAGATCTACTCTTATTCGTGACGTATATGACAACTCACAATAATATCTGTTGTTCACTGGACACTCAAATCCGTTTATATATTTCCATGTTGGTCTAAAAGCAACCTGAGCAATTACATTTGTTTTTGCTACATCAATATGTAAATAATATTAAACCTAAAATTTTAAATTTTGAAAGAATTCCACGGAAGTTTTTATTATTAAAATCATGATAAAATTCAGAAAAATATATCGAATTCTAACCACTTATCGGTTGACTAAGAAAAATTAGTGATTTAGTTTTCATGATTTTTTTAACAAAAGCACAAAATATATAAAATAATTTTTTTTAATAATTTTTCAAAAAATATACGGATCGAACGTTTGTCATTTTATAAATAATTATAATTATTGATATTAATCCAACTAAATAATTTAAATCATAAAACAACACAAACATTATATTTCAATTGTTTTCGCACTGAAAGTTGAAATTGGTTACGAATCCAAATTTATTTTAAAATAATTGCAAAAAAATCTCGATTTCATGATTGATATTGACCGGCCAACTTGCTAGTGACACATCGCCAAACTAAATGGGAGGATCGTGGATTCTTATCACCACAAAATCTAACCAAATTGCCAGGAAATCATCAACTTCTCGCCAATTAAGATATTGAATTGAAATATCCACGCGTTGTGCTTTTTCAGTATTCGTGCAATATAAAGTATATGCTATACAAATAGATCCATACTAAATAATCTGATTATATATATGATATTCACTGAAAATCTGGTTTGGACCTGATCTTAATGGACTTATTCTTGAAGTATCAATCTAGTTAAAACTAATCATTGTCAAAATTTCCCAAAACCATACACACACATATAGATTATATGTGAAATGCATGACAATCAACTCGTGATGTGTGACCATTTTTTGGTAGACGAAATCACACAAAAATTGAATAAATCAGGCCATCCAGAAGAACAAAGAAAAAGAATATAAATCCTTCATCTATTGTCTACCCACCAATGCCGTCACGCTTCTGAATGCCGTTACGCTCTAACTTTGCTATCCAGTTATGTATCTCACATTTTTTTATATTTTATTTTCATATATTTCAATTACAATTTTAAAAATTACTAACTTTTATTTTAAAATTTTAAAATAAATAAATTTCATTCACTAATTTTTTTTATGAAACACATATATCGCGTGTGTCACGATTTACTAGTATACATTATATGAGATCGGCTAGATTAATTCGCTGCCTGAATGAGTTTTTTTTTTTACCTTAACCTTATTGGTCGTTATATAAGTAGTAAACATGGATGGGAGGCTGGCTTTTGGTTCTTGTGAAGTCAAATAATTTGACAATGTTTTATATATATATATATATGTATTGTCGTGTCAACTATTCTTCGAGGAAAGAAGACTTTGTATTTGTTGTGAGGCATATGAATTGTCAAACTCGAGATTGAAAATCTATTCGTATCATCTACTTACTATGTTAAATTTTGAGGATTAAAATAAGTAAAGACAAAAGTTTGAAAGAAAGTAAAAAAAAAAGACTTGTCATAAATATTTCACTTCTTTAGTTTTGGGTACATTCGAATCTGATCATATACTATCAAAGTTTTGAAATTCTTGATTTCAAATTTCATCTGATTTGGTTGTATGCAATTAAGGTGAATTATCAACTTTACCTTTTTTATTACAAGGAAAAAAATAAACTTCGTCGGTTAAGTTGACTTGATCATCGAATTGGTCAATTAATTTATTTTTTTAACATTAAATTTTTTTTTCTTTGCACTTTTAGGTTTTTTTCTTCAACACTACTGGAATTAGGTTTATTTATTTTTTTGATAAAAAAATATTCTACTTCCTTCCACGGATATCAACAATGCTTCAAGTAATTGGATAACAATAATGTCACTCTTTTTTACTTACTTTTTGGAATGTCGAGTTATTATTTGTTAAAGAACGAATGCTTAATTAATGGCCAAGGTTGAAACATATTAATTAAAGAACTATTATAATCATTATTTAAATTTATGAATTTGAGATATACGAATTTAAATCCTATTGAAATAAGAGCATGTATAACGTCAGACGTATCACTGATCTTTAATCGTGAGACGAGTCAACTCTATTTATACTTACAATAAAAAAATAATATTTTTCATGGGTGAGTGTATGACTTAAATAGCAAATTTGTCTCACAAAATTGACTCGTGAGACCGTCTCACATGATTTTTTGTGTTGAAATAAATCCCCTCGTATTTTTATTTATTGTGTGTTCCGACTAAAATACTTTATCTCTTGTTAATTAGTTAATGTTCAAGAAAATTAGAAAATATATATAATAAATAGTAATGGAACAAAATTAGTGTAATCGAATAAATATGTTGTAGAATAAAAAGTAATTTGTATCAAACAATCAATGCTTAAATATAGTTAAGTAAATCAGAGAAACATAACTAAAAGTAGTATTGTTATTTACGAAATGAGTGAGTCTCATGTGAGACCGTCTCACGGATTATAATATATGAGACGGGTCAACCCTACCCATATTCACAATAAAAAGTAATACTCTTAGTATAAAAAGTGATATTTTTTCATGGGTGACCCAAATAAAAGATCCGTCTCACAAATAATACCCGTGAAACCGTCTCACACAAGTTGTTGCCTTACGAAATAAAAACTAATATGTCACATAAACCACATAATTTATTTTTTTTTATTATAAACAGAGCTATTATTTATGAAATAAAAAATTATTTAATTTCTTATATTAATAGTTGCATTCGATTTTAAATTCATGTCTACCAATATTTGATATAGGAGGAGCCATTTTATTTATACTAATATTCTAATTTCAAAAATAAAATAGCTCCTTCAAACCTTGAAAGCACTAAATACTAAGTGCAAATCTTGGAATAAAATTTGTCCTAGATTTTTTGTTTAAAAATAAAAATAAAATATTGAAGAATCAGGCACGTTTGAATTGAATTGGGATAGGTTCTATTTTAGGTGAAAGTACCATAGTTGACTATATAATATGTTAGACGCATTATTTATAAGCTAAAAATTTATGTTAGAAGCATTATTTATAAGTCAAAAATTTGTGTTAGACGGTCTCACGAGTCGTATTTTGTGAGACTGATCTTTTATTTGGTAAGAGTATTACTTTTTATTGTAAATATCAGTACGGTTAAGCCGTCTTACAGATAAAGATTTATGAGACCGTCTCACAAAATACTTATTCTATTTATAAATATTCTCATTTGAGGTCTCTACTCGAAAACAAGTCTATATGATCACATAATCATATAAAAATTTGTTTTGATAAGTCTTCAAAAAAGGGTTGGCAAGCGATTAATTAAATTAAAAGATTTAAAAGGTTGGCAAGAGGGAGAGCAAACGAAAGTGCGACACGCGCCGCTGTCTGTGTGAACATGCAAGAGGGTGGGCCACGCGCCACCGAACATTTGACGAAACAAAAAAACAATATGGAACAAAAAGTAGGTGAAAATGAAGTCAAATGGTCAGCTAAATACCGCCACAAATCCAATCTCTCATTACAGCAAATTTATGTATTTATTGGTCAAAAATTATAAATTTTCGAGGTTTTCACTTTAAATAATTTACCCCTCCTTCATCTAGTATTAATTAATTATTGAGTAAAAAGTCTAGAAATTATGTTTTTCCTTAATAAGACTTTTTAATATAGTTCATTAATATTTTTAAATTAATGTTTTCTAGTGATTATTTAATTTTGTTAAATCTGGATTCTAAAGTTTCGAAGCTACATAATAAAATTTATATTATATTAATTCCGAAGTGGAACATTATTTATTTCAAAATCTTCCATCTATCCGAATCAACGTCCCAGAATTTCTCAACCCATTACCGCATCCGAATTCCGATCACTCACCACCTTCTGAATATTTAAACTTCACTTTTCTCCTATATTTTTAACCTCGCAACCGCAACCTCTGCGTTGGCTGCCTAATTTTGACCACCATTGAACCCTTTTAACACTAGCCCACATTAATTAATCAAATGAAACTTTTATATATATATATATATATATATTATATCCGTGTGTGTGTACATAAATGTAAATGATGTCCAGACCAAGAAAATTTGTACGCGCCAGCCATGTTCATCACTTTCAACGAAATTGAATGATTTTGAAGCTACAAACAGTCATCATTCCGTTATTTCATTTTTATTGATTTATTATTATATTTATAAGAACCATCTTTATGCTGAAACAAGAAAAGGGCTGCTGCAGAAGGAGCTAAAATTCAAGAAAATATTTGAAAGATATAGCAGCAGTTAAATATTGATCACCATGGCTGCGGCGGCGTTGGCTGGGGATGATCTGTCCCGGACAATGAGCAGCACGCGGAGCTGGAGGTCGCAAAGCATAAGGGAAGTGTGGCAGGGGCCGCCGGATGTGTTCTCAAGGAACAGCACGAGGCGGCAGGCGTTGGACGACGAGGAGGAGCTGAAATGGGCAGCAATCGAGCGGCTTCCGACGTACGATCGGCTGAGAAAAGGGATGCTGCAGCAGGTGATGAGCAATGGGAAGGTGGTGCATGCGGAGGTGGATGTGGCGAATCTTGGTGTGCAAGATAAGAAGGTGTTGATGGAGAGTATTCTTAAAGTTGTCGAAGAGGATAATGAAAAGTTTCTTCAGAGGCTGAGAAATAGGACAGACAGGTGCACGTTTACACATGTGCCTTAATCTAAGTAAAATATAGTGAATTTTGCTTTCTATGTCACGAAAAATTTGAATTTTCCGTTGGCTTCTCATCCGTTTTTCAAGTTTCTTGATCTTCAGATGAGAGAAAGGCCTGTAAGTTGGTTAAGATTTCGAATAAAAAACCATGGTTACTCTAAAACTTGGTTATTTCAAGAGATTTCTATAGTGTTTTTCTGAGTTGATTGATCATGTTTTCAAGAAATCTGACAAAATAAACTGATCATCTTTCAACAGGGTAGGAGTTGAGATTCCAAAGATTGAGGTGAGGTTTCAGAATCTATCCATAGAGGGAGATGCTTATGTTGGAACAAGAGCCCTACCAACTCTGCTCAATTCAACACTCAATACAATCGAGGTATTGATCTATTTATTTAATATCTTTCAAGATTCTTAATTAGAAAAGACTGTTATCGATAGATCTAAGGATTAGCTTATAATACTTCATGATTCCAATAGGGAACTCTTGGAATGATTGGCCTTTCTCCATCAAAAAAAAGAGTTGTTCAAATACTTAAAGAAGTTAGTGGAATTATAAGACCATCAAGGTATGCTCGTACATCCTTCATATATCCCCATTTGATTCAGTATATAATTTTTTCACTGCTGGTTTTATGTAAATTTTTTGGTGTTTCATTTCAGGATGACCCTTCTGCTTGGGCCACCGGGTTCGGGGAAAACAACACTTCTAAAAGCACTTGCAGGAAAAGCTGATGATGATATGAGGGTATATGTTCAAATCATCGTTTCCAAGATCCTGCCACAGTTTTTTCTTACTTAACATGATTCTGACCTTGAGTGTATCATGGCAGGTGACTGGAAAAATCACATATTGTGGGCACGAGTTTCATGAATTTGTCCCTCAAAGAACCTGTGCTTATATCAGCCAGCACGATCTTCATTACGGTGAAATGACAGTTCGTGAGACATTGGATTTCTCGGGCCGATGCTTAGGAGTTGGAACAAGGTATGATTTGCTGACAGAGTTATCAAGAAGAGAGAAAGAATCAGGTATTAGACCAGATCCTGAGATTGATGCTTTCATGAAAGCCACAGCTATGGTTGGTCAAGAAACAAGCTTGATTACTGATTATGTGCTAAAGGTCCGTCGTTTCACCCCCTTTCATTGCATCCAAAGTTTGTTCTTTATATTAGCAGAAATGGTTAACATACGATTTTTCAACAGATTCTTGGATTGGATATTTGTGCTGACATTATGGTAGGAGACGAAATGAGAAGGGGAATTTCAGGCGGACAAAAGAAACGTGTTACCACTGGTACGTGATTCCACAACAATTTTTTGGTGAAAGAGTTGCTGTTTTTGTTGTCTTATATTGATGAAAAGTCGGTTCTTTATTCGATTTTTTGGCGAAATTTAGGTGAAATGTTGGTAGGACCGGCAAAAGCATTCTTCATGGATGAAATATCAACAGGACTGGATAGCTCCACAACTTTCCAAATCGTCAAGTTTATGAAACAAATGGTTCATATCAATGATGTAACCATGGTCATATCTTTATTGCAGCCGGCTCCGGAAACATATGAACTATTCGATGATGTTATCCTTATTTCAGATGGTCAGATAGTTTATCAGGGTCCTCGTGAAGATGTACTCAATTTTTTCGAGTTCATGGGATTCAAATGTCCTGAAAGAAAGGGAGTTGCTGATTTTCTACAAGAAGTTACTTCAAAGAAGGATCAAGCTCAGTACTGGTGCAGAAACAATCAACCTTATCATTATATCTCCGTACCCGAGTTTTCACAGGCGTTCGCTTCTTTTCGAACTGGGCAACAACTTGTTGAAGAACTCAGAACTCCTTATGATAAATCATCAGCTCATCCAGCAGCTTTGGTAAAACAGAAATATGGAATCTCGAACTGGGAGCTTTTCAGGGCTTGTTTCTCCAGGGAATGGCTTTTGATGAAGCGTAGCTCATTTGTATATATATTTAAAACTACTCAAATAACGATAATGGCGACCATAGCCTTGACGGTGTTCTTAAGAACGGAGATGAAAGCTGGAACAATGGCAGATTCTTCAAAATTTTTGGGAGCACTGTTCTTCAGTCTTATTAATGTCATGTTTAATGGGATGCAAGAGCTCGCAATGACGGTTTTCAGACTTCCTGTATTTTTCAAACAAAGGGATTCATTATTTTACCCGGCTTGGGCTTTTGCCTTGCCAATTGGGGTTCTTCGAGTTCCGATATCAGTGATGGAGTCTGGTTTGTGGATCATCTTGACGTACTACTCTATCGGCTTTGCACCCTCACCGGCAAGGTAAGCACAAGTTCACAAGTGATTGGCTTATGTTTCTACTAAAAAATTTGCATTGCATCTTTACTATCAGAGAGATTTTGATGGTGTGGCTCACTCTGTCCAACTGTACACGTTGACGAGTACTAGATCTTTTTAAGTGATGTTTTGAATAAATTTTTATCAATTTTTTTTCAGATTTTTCAAGCAATTCCTGGCATTTATCGGGGTACACCAGATGGCGCTTTCTTTGTTCCGTTTCATCGCAGCAGCTGGAAGAACTCAAGTTGTTGCAAACACACTCGGATCCTTCACTTTATTATTGGTCTTTGTGCTAGGAGGCTTTGTCGTTGCGAAAGGTTGGTGATTCATCAATCCATCAATGATTTATATAAGTTCTTGAATAATATTTCCTATGTTGGCTGAGAAATCAAGAATCTAGTGATAAAATGCAATGTTTTCATGCCTTGTAGACGACATTCAAGATTGGATGATATGGGGATACTACATTTCTCCAATGATGTACGGCCAAAACGCCATTGCCATCAACGAGTTTCTCTCTGAGAGATGGAGCACAGTAAGTTCTCCACGATGTTCGGTTGCAATTCTTGCACATTATGTAACCTTTGATGGTTTTTATGATCATTTTGTCTCAGCCTACAAATGGAACCGAACCAACTGTGGGGAAAACTCTTCTTAAGGACAGAGGTTTATTTAGAACTGAAAGTTGGTACTGGATCTGCATCTTTGCTCTTTTCGGGTTCACTGTTCTGTTCAACGTTCTATTTATTGCAGCTTTGACATACTTAAACCGTAAGTCGGACACTTAAATTTAATCGTAAGTGAAGTTCTATGCTATAGTAAATGATCATTAACCCCCTACCTTATCTGTATTGTGTATTCAATCTCAGCTCTGGGTGATAATAAAGCTGTCATAGCAGACGATGATGAGGAAAGAAAGAACACACGACAAACAACGTCTAACATTGAAATGGCTTCAAGAAACAATGAAGCAAGAAGAGGGATGATTTTACCTTTCCAGCCACTTTCCCTCGCATTCAACAATGTTAATTATTATGTCGACATGCCTGCTGTAAGTTTCTGTGTCTTCAAGATCTTATGCTGCATATATTGCACTTTTACGACTAGCCGCACGTTGCTTTACCTAAAACTACATCTAGTGTTGCAATGATGTAAGTCAAGTCTTTTGAACTATAACATAATGCCGAGGTAGGGTGTTTTGCATCTGAACAAAACTTTTGATTTTTTTATGACATAAGACCAAAATTTAGTTTTTGTCAAGCATTTTGAAACTTTGCATCCTCGATTCTCGGATCTTGGCTCTGCCATTGTTATACGGCAACCTAATTACTGTGTTTTATTGTTGTGTCACACAAGTAACCACATAAGATAGGGCAGCTGTTGTTGCTGCTAAAATATTGAACTTCTAATTGTAGAACTGTTTCGTATAGGAAATGAAGACTCAAGGAGTTACTGAGGAAAGGCTTCAGTTACTACGAGACGTCAGCGGTGCTTTCAGGCCCGGTGTTTTAACCGCGTTGGTAGGTGTTAGTGGCGCTGGGAAGACAACCTTGATGGATGTTTTGGCCGGTAGGAAAACGGGAGGATATATCGAAGGAACCATAAACATTTCGGGTTACCCAAAAAACCAGGAAACATTTGCTCGAGTCAGTGGTTACTGCGAACAAAACGATATCCATTCACCTTATGTTACTATATACGAATCACTCCTCTATTCTGCTTGGCTACGCCTTTCTGCTGATGTAAATACAGAAGCACGGAAGGCAAGTACCCAATACAACCACTTTAAACTTACACTACTCGATAATACTATCGAGTTTGAATGAATTTGCTTTTCATGTTTCAGATGTTTGTGGAGGAGGTAATGGATTTAGTTGAGCTTAAGTCTTTGAGAAATGCTCTTGTTGGGCTTCCAGAAGTCGATGGCCTTTCGACAGAACAGAGGAAGAGGCTCACTATTGCCGTCGAGTTAGTTTCGAATCCTTCTATAATCTTTATGGATGAACCAACGTCTGGGCTTGATGCAAGAGCCGCTGCCATTGTCATGCGTACAGTGAGAAATACAGTGGATACAGGCCGAACCGTTGTCTGCACAATTCATCAACCTAGTATAGACATTTTCGAAGCTTTTGATGAGGTATAATCTATCACTGAAGACAATTTTCGTAATTTAATGGCATCTTTATCTGGTTTAACGATTTTGCAATGACTATTCCTTTCAGCTCCTGCTGATGAAAAGAGGTGGACAGGTGATTTATTGTGGACCCCTAGGCCACCATTCTCACAAACTTGTTGAATATTTTGAGGCAAGTTTTTGTTTTAATAGTCGTTTCTTGGTTTACACACAAAAAATCAACATAAATGAGAAAATATATGGATGCCATTTGATCAAACAGGCCATACAAGGCGTTCCGAAGATTAAAGAGGGTACTAATCCAGCTACTTGGATGTTGGATGTCAGCTCCGCTACTGTTGAAGCTCAACTTGGTGTTGATTTTGCAGAAATTTACTCCAAATCCGACCTTTATCGGTAAACAAATAAACATCCCAACTCCCTAAAACAGAGTGTCTGTACACGTTCTCTTCAAGAAACTATGAAATGGTGTGGCTTATGTTTCTTTAATTCGCTGAACAATTTTCAGGAGGAACCAAGATTTGATAAAGGAACTAAGCATACCAGCACCAGGGTCTAAAGACCTATTCTTCCCTACTCAATATTCACAATCTTTTCTAACTCAATGCAAGGCGTGCTTCTGGAAGCAACACTGGTCATACTGGAGAAACTCACAGTATAACGTCATTCGTTTTTTCACAACCATCGTCATCGGCATTATGTTTGGAGTTATATTTTGGCAAAAGGGTGACAAAATGTAAGCAAAAATCTCTTCGAGAAAGCACAGTGCGAAACATTTGGTCTAACTAAAATTCCGTTCATTTTCCTCATTACAGAAGCCAACAACAAGACTTGCTTAATCTGCTCGGAGCTACATATGCTGCAGTCATGTTCTTGGGAGCTGGCAATGCTTCGGCTGTTCAATCAGTAGTTGCGATCGAGAGAACAGTGTTTTACCGTGAAAGGGCCGCCGGAATGTATTCGGAGTTACCATATGCCTTTGCTCAGGTAAGAATGGCCATACTTTTCCGACTTTTTCGGATTGGAATACTTCGTATAGTTCGAAATAAATCTGACATATTTGTGTTCTTGTAGGTGGCAATAGAGACTATCTACGTCGTAGTTCAGACCCTTATTTACTCTCTACTTCTTTACTCCATGATTGGATACCACTGGACAGGGGAAAAGTTCTTTTACTTCTACTACTTCATATTCATGTGCTTCACTTACTTCTCAATGTATGGTATGATGGTTGTCGCGCTGACTCCCGGTCACCAAATCGCTGCCATTGTCATGTCATTCTTCCTCAGCTTCTGGAACTTATTCTCCGGTTTTCTCGTTCCTCGTCCTGTAAGTATACTCAACTCTTCGCTGCATCGGTATTAGAAATCATTCTTCCCAAAACACAAACTTATTGATGCTTGATCATTATGCAGCTTATTCCAGTATGGTGGAGATGGTATTACTGGGCCTCTCCGGTTGCTTGGACGATATATGGTGTTTTCACATCCCAACTAGGCGATGTGACCAGTGATCTGGAACTAGCAGGCGGCCTTGGAAAGACGACGGTGAAGGACTTCCTGAAAGATAGCTTGGGCTATGATCATGACTTCCTTATTCCTGTTGTTTTCGCGCACGTAGGTTGGGTTCTTATCTTCTTCTTCGTATTCGCCTATGGCATCAAGTTCCTTAACTTCCAAAGGAGATAGAAATTTAAGGAACTTGTCATGCTTGTAGATAGTAACCAAATAGACTCTCCCCTTTTGTTTCAAATATTTTGGTTTTGGGTTAGTTTGTTTTGAAGATGTATAATATTTTTGTCTGAATTTTTGTGTTGTTTTGCGTAATAGTAATTTAACGGAAGTTGCATGCCCCTTCAGACATTTTCATATTATCTGTAATTCTTGATTAAATAATTTTATCTCCCCCTCGAATACTGTCACGCCCCGAAACTCGGGTTTGACACCGGCGTCGCTCATCAATCACAAAATCGAAAAACGACCAGCCTCGTAGCACAGTATAAACCGAAACCAGTTTATTTCATAAATTCGCCAAAAATAATCATTGTCTTTACAACTGAATAAATTAAATAAATTGCGGAAGCGTTTACAATGAAAATAAACCTACTAAAATTCTTAAATCCTTGCAGCATAATTCTCGATGTTTAAATAATTTCACTATCCCCAAAATTGATCCGACTCTTCATGCTCAACTTGTTCCTCTGATTTCTCTTCGGATTTATCTGGGAATGTGTAAGGGGTGAGTATTTGGGGAAATACTCAGCAAGTGGGGGCCGTTCGAGTACAATAAAAACAACATGCAATTTTCGGAATATACATACCATGCAAACATAATTCATACCACGTGCGCATCATTAACCCGACACTGAGATTCATCTACTTTCAATGGTTTACTGATATCAGTCCCTAATTTTTACTCCTCTAAGGGGGCGAGGCCGTATAGCGGTTATGTCCCCCACCGCGTAAGGGTACGTCATGGTTGGGATTCCCACCCATATCGAGTTGAATTCTCACAGTGTCAAAACATTTACATCATGCCAAAAACATCGTAACCAGAAGGGTGTAGAAGAAGAATTGTACTCGCCCGAATTTTTCAAAAACGAAAATACATGCATAACGAATTTTAATCTTTAAAACAAGCCCACTTACCTTAAACTTCTTGAAGAAAAACGTGAAAACTCCGGTGGCTGGACTGCGGCAGCGCTTCGCTGTGCTCGAAAAATCCTAAGAACTAGAGGGGGAAATTCTCGAAAATAAGAGAGTAAAAATGGTGTGATTTTCGAGACACTGAGCCCTCCTATTTATAGGGGTTGGCTGCTATCCTGATCGTGTACCAAATCGCGTTTGATTCTGAATCAAATCTTTATCTAAAATCGTGATCAAATCTACATTTATTCTCTATCCTAAATTTCGAAATATATATATATATATCCCAAGGTAATTTTCGAAATTATGCCTTGCCCAGTCTGTAAAATTTCGACTTTTGTGCCTAATTCCCAATATTCGGTAGATTTTTGACTTCCTAAAATAATAAAAATTATATTTCTTAAATCCCATAAATTTGCTTACTTAAATCCGAAATTATTGGTATTTTTCCACAAATAATATTTGGATTATTTTTCCTAAAATCCCGGTAGTTGAACTTTTTTCTCAGTCTGTAATTATCGCGTAGACTTCTAATGATTTTCGAAAATCCCTAATAATCCTTCCAATATTTCGAAAATCCCATGATAAAATCCTCAAGATTTGATTGGGTTATCTTCTTGCTTAAATCTTTATCCAGGTGTATCAAATCTTAGATCTATATCCGGTAAAATTCTGCATATCTCAAAATCTGAAAAATAATATACACGGTATTATTTAAATTCTTGAGAAAAATTTATTGTACACGGTAGAATTATCCAATCTAAAAATTACAACCACTATCACGATAAAATCGAGATCTCGGATTTTACATTCCTCCCTCCTTATGAGAAGTTTCGTCCTCGAAACTTTGGTTGGCTTGGTCTAGGAAGAGGTACGGGTATTGGTTCCTCATCCTTTCTTCTAACTCCCACGTGGCTTCTCTTTCAGTGTGGTTAGACCATTGCACCTTGACGTATGGAATGACTCGTCGCCTTAGTACTTGGTCCTTGGAGTCCACGATTCTGATGGGGACTTCTTCGTACTTTAGCTCTTCTCCCAAGTTACTTTCGATCATGAGTGGCTCTAATTCCAACACGTGGCTCGGATCCGAGATGTATTTCCGTAGTTGGGACACGTGGAAGACGTTATGAATTCTGGACATGTTTGGCGGCAGCGCCAATCTGTATGCTAGTGTGCCCACTCTTTCAAAAATTTCAAAGGGTCCCACATAGCGGGGGTTCAGCTTCCCAGCTTTACTGAATCGGACAACTCCTTTCATAGGCGAGACCTTTACGTAGGCCTTATCGCCAACGTTGAATTCCACTGGTCTTCTTTTCAGATCTGCCTAGCTCTTTTGTCAGTCTTGAGCTGCCTTGAGTTTCTCTCGGACCACTGTAACCTTGTCTACTGTCATCTGTACGAGATCGGGTCCTACTACTGTCTTTTCTCCCACTTCATCCCAATATAAGGGTGACCGACATTTTCTTCCACACAGAGCTTCATATGGAGCCATCCCAATACTGCTGTGATAGCTGTTATTATAATCAAACTCGATCATTGGTAGATGATTGCTCCAATTGCTACTGAATTCTAGGCCACATGTTCGCAGCATGTCTTCTAGGGTTTGAATTGTTCTCTCGGTTTGGCCATCGATTTGAGTGTGATAGGCCGTGTTAAGAGTAACTTTCGTTCCCATGGCCCCTTGGAAGCTCTTCCAAAAACGTGAGACAAACCTTGGGTCTCTATCAGATAGGATGCTCACTGGTACTCCATGCAGTCGTACAATATTGTCCATATACAGTGTAGCTAACTTGTCCAGATTGTAGTTCATACGGACGGGTAGGAAGTGTGCAGATTTTGTAAGTCTATCTACAATTACCCATATTCCGTCTTGACCTTGCCTCGACTTTGGTATTCCTACCACAAAGTCCATGGAAATGTGCTCCCATTTTTACTCGGGTATCTCCAAAGGTTGCAATAATCCTCCAGGTCGCTGGTGCTCTGCTTTGACCTGTTGACACACTTGGCATTTTGAGACAAATTCTGCCACATCTCTTTTCATTCCATTCCACCAAAAATTACCCTTAAGGTCTCTGTACATTTTTTACTTCCTGGATGGACTGAAAATTTGGACTTGTGTGCTTCTGATAATATTTCTTGGCGGAGGTTATCGCTGTCTGGTACCCACAGTCGTCCTTTCATCCAAACGACTCCCTTGTCATCAATTTGCAAATCTTGAGACTTACCGCTTTCGACTTGTTCCTTAAGTTTCTTTAGCTCGGGGTCTCGGTCCTGATTTAACTTGACGGTCTCTTGCAGACATGGCCGAGCGGAGAGTGAAGCTAGAGTGATCTTGCCTCCATTTTTCCGACTCAGAGCATCGGCCACTTTGTTCGCTTTACCTGGATGGTAACTTATAGTCAAGTCGTAAACCTTCAGTAGTTCGATTCATCGCCTTTGCCTCATATTCAGTTCTTTTTGGGTGAACAAGTACTTGAGGCTTTGGTGATCCGTGAAAATTTCACACTTGGCGCCATAGAGGTAGTGTCTCCAAATTTTTTTAAGGCGAAGACAATTGCTGCTAACTCAAGATCATGCGTAGGGTAGTTCTTTTCGTGCGATTTCAACTGCCTTGACGCACACGCAATCACTCTTCCCTCTTGCATGAGTACGCATCCCAGACCTTCCTTAGATGTGTCACTGTAGATGGTGAATCCCTTATCTTCAGTAGGTAAGATTAGCACTGGCGTGGATGCGAGCTTTTCTTTTAACGTCTGAAAACTTTTCTCGCAACCTTCGTCCCAGACGAACTTGGTATTCTTCTGAGTGAATTTAGTCAGTGGTATGTCGATTGAGGAAAACCTTCGACAAACTTTCTGTAATAACCTGCCAGTCCAAGAAAGCTCCTGATGTCTGTGGCGTTCTGTAGCCGAAACTCACTACTATTGAACTGGAATAAAATTTCCTCTCCATTGACCTATGAAAAGTGAGATATTATTTCTTTGGTCTTCTTCACTTGGTAAGAAAATGAAGATCTCCTCAGTGAACAACGCTAAAAAAAATTGTCAAGTAATGGCTTGAACCCCTTTTTCCGAAGGCTGTTTTGGGAAAATCTTCAGCCCTGATCTTCAATTGTAGTAGTCTTTTCTCAGGCCGAGTTTGGAAAAGTTGTAATTTCTTTAAGTTGATCGAAAAAATCGTCTATCATTGGAAGAAGATATTTATTCTCGATTGTGATCTTATTGAGTTCTCTATAATCTATACACGATCTCATACTTATATCTTCCTTATTCACAAACAGTACTGGAGTTCCTTATGGAGACGTACTCAGTTGGAATTGCTTCTTTTCTAGCAATTCTTCGAGTTGTTCTTTTGGCTCTTGGAGTTCAGTTGGCATCATTCGGTATGGTGCTATTGAAATTGATGCAGCACTGAGAACCACATTGATTTGAAATCAACCTCGTGGTCTGAGAATATCTTGAGAATTCTTCCAGAAAAACGTTCTGGAATTCTCGCATCATTAGGGTATCTTCCAGCTTGAGCTCAATTTCTTCTTGCACTTTGTTCACCATTTCTAGGCAAACTTCTTTGCCTGATTTTTATGGCTTTCCAATTCTGGGAAGCAGAAATAATGTATTTCTGTCTCTTGGCATTGCCATGATACCTGATTTCTTCTTGGTTCACGGTTTGGATCTTGAAATTCTTACTCCGGCAATCTGCTATTGCACAACTCTTAGATTACCAAACCATCCATATGATGACATCGAAATCTTACCAAAGTACTTGGAATCAAGTCGGCACGGAATATACGCGAATAGATGATGATTTTATTCTATCTTGAAATTATCACGATTACTATCTCAAAACATATATAAAATCTTGGAACTTAACTCAATATCAATCTATACCCTATTGATTTAAATCCCAAAAATTATAATTCAATCGTCATAAAATAAAATCTTATTCAACCTCGAACAAATGAAATAAATCCTCAATTAATTCTTTTGTTAAATCTTACTTGCACTAAACCTTACTTTCCTCGAGACCATTAGCTTAGAGATCTCTAACACAAACTGTTTTTATTGAATGTCTTTATCCTCGAATAATTCTTAATACCTTAACGAAATTCGAAACTTATTATGATGTATTTTCCTCAATATCCAGCAATAATCTCATAACTTATTTTACATAAAGTCGTAATCTACTGGTTATCCCAAAGTAATATAAATTACTAAACCTTAAGATATTGTCTCCCAATTCATTTAAACAAGATAACCCAAAATCATGCATATTTAATTAACGTTTAGCATTCTTAAGAACCCAAATTAATGTTTACACATTAACTATTGCCCAAAATCAATTTACATCTTGTAATATCCAAAACTTATTATAACTCTTATCTCAGATTTTCACATACTAGTTTTTTTTTTTCTTCTCATAAATAATTTATTGTCCCAAATCAAAAATTTCACCTTAAGTCGGAATCTTAAGTCAACTTATCTCAAATAAGTACAATCCCAACAATATAGGTCAATACTAATTGTTTCCTTAATAAAATTCCGTAAAAATCCGATAAGCACTACAAGAAACGCGTTGAACGAGATTTTTCGAGATATTTACCAAAAATAGAAAGTCTAGGGATTAACATATGGATTGAAAGATTACGTCGAGAGGGTTCCAGAACAATTGACAGAACCGAATTCTGAGTTTCCTACGAAAAAAATCGAAGAAAACATGCTGGCGGGTTGACTCGTTGACTCGGCCGAGTTGACTCGCCTCGTTGACTCGCCGGAGTACGGTCGGAGTAAAGGCACATGTCGGCGACAGGGTAAGGGTCACGGAACCGGTGATGGCACGGCCAGAATCGGTCGGGAAGTTACCTAATTTCGCCGGAGAAATCGCGCAACTCGCTAACTAAACTTGAATTTGGGTGTTTACGATCGGTTGATCAAATTCCAAAATTGATTGGAGCTAAACGTGACCCATGGATTGCGTATCTTTTGGGTAAAATTAATTTAAAATCGGAGTAGGATTGGTAGAGTAATTGGACGAACTTATTTTCGGAATTTTAGGGTTTATGCCCAAATTCTTTGATCTGAAATTACGGCTTCCCCCGAATAAAATATCTGAAATTGGTTGAGGGCTTTTATTCGTTTCGTCGAGACGATTCCAGAAAAGGTCGCCGATCGAAAAACAACTACCGGACACGGCCGGAATCGGCGAAAAACGCGGCGGCGCGCTAAGGCTCTGTTTGGCCGAAAATTTCCGAAAAATTTTCGAATTTTTTTTTGAAACTCGATTTTTCCCACTCGGATTATGAACCTGGCGGCTCTGATACCACTAAAATGTCACGCCCCGAAACTCGGGTTTGACACCGGCGTCGCTCATCAATCACAAAATCGAAAAACGACCAGCCTCGTAGCACAGTATAAACCGAAACCAGTTTATTTCATAAATTCGCCAAAAATAATCATTGTCTTTACAACTGAATAAATTAAATAAATTGCGGAAGCGTTTACAATGAAAATAAACCTACTAAAATTCTTAAATCCTTGCAGCATAATTCTCGATGTTTAAATAATTTCACTATCCCCAAAATTGATCCGACTCTTCATGCTCAACTTGTTCCTCTGATTTCTCTTCGGATTTATCTGGGAATGTGTAAGGGGTGAGTATTTGGGGAAATACTCAGCAAGTGGGGGCCGTTCGAGTACAATAAAAACAACATGCAATTTTCGGAATATACATACCATGCAAACATAATTCATACCACGTGCGCATCATTAACCCGACACTGAGATTCATCTACTTTCAATGGTTTACTGATATCAGTCCCTAATTTTTACTCCTCTAAGGGGGCGAGGCCGTATAGCGGTTATGTCCCCCACCGCGTAAGGGTACGTCATGGTTGGGATTCCCACCCATATCGAGTTGAATTCTCACAGTGTCAAAACATTTACATCATGCCAAAAACATCGTAACCAGAAGGGTGTAGAAGAAGAATTGTACTCGCCCGAATTTTTCAAAAACGAAAATACATGCATAACGAATTTTAATCTTTAAAACAAGCCCACTTACCTTAAACTTCTTGAAGAAAAACGTGAAAACTCCGGTGGCTGGACTGCGGCAGCGCTTCGCTGTGCTCGAAAAATCCTAAGAACTAGAGGGGGAAATTCTCGAAAATAAGAGAGTAAAAATGGTGTGATTTTCGAGACACTGAGCCCTCCTATTTATAGGGGTTGGCTGTTATCCTGATCGTGTACCAAATCGCGTTTGATTCTGAATCAAATCTTTATCTAAAATCGTGATCAAATCTACATTTATTCTCTATCCTAAATTTCGAAATATATATATATATCCCAAGGTAATTTTCGAAATTATGCCTTGCCCAGTCTGTAAAATTTCGACTTTTGTGCCTAATTCTCAATATTCGGTAGATTTTTGACTTCCTAAAATAATAAAAATTATATTTCTTAAATCCCATAAATTTGCTTACTTAAATCCGAAATTATTGGTATTTTTCCACAAATAATATTTGGATTATTTTTCCTAAAATCCCGGTAGTTGAACTTTTTTCCCAGTCTGTAATTATCGCGTAGACTTCTAATGATTTTCGAAAATCCCTAATAATCCTTCCAATATTTCGAAAATCCCATGATAAAATCCTCAAGATTTGATTGGGTTATCTTCTTGCTTAAATCTTTATCCAGGTGTATCAAATCTTAGATCTATATCCGGTAAAATTCTGCATATCTCAAAATCTGAAAAATAATATACACGGTATTATTTAAATTCTTGAGAAAAATTTATTGTACACGGTAGAATTATCCAATCTAAAAATTACAACCACTATCACGATAAAATCGAGATCTCGGATTTTACAAATACAACCCTTTGTTTTCCGAATTTCTAGAATTTTAACTAAAATTCCCGTTTATCTCATTTAAAGGTCTCGTATTTGGATCCCATGTCAATTTAACTAGAGATGGTCCCCGAAAAAGCCACGAAATTTGCCAAAAATGTCTAAATCAAATACCGAAACCTTCGACCAATCGAGTTACTAAATCGAGAATGAGTGAGATTTTTTATGCGTTGTCATATCGGTACTTCAATCGCCACATGCCATCGATTTTTTTCCTAAAGTTTTGTCTTTTCATGATCTATAACTTTCACATTCAAAACTTTCATCAATTCTAATGGAGATATATATTTACTTATAATATTTTGATCAATGTGATAAACAGAAATTTAGTTATATATTTGAGATGGCAATTATTTATTATAATATATTTTAAATAAATATAATTTGTTTCAAAAAAAATTAATCAAGGAAATAGTTGATTTTATCAAAGGGAATTGGGTTTAAAAAAATTTAGGTTAAAAGTAAAACTGATTTTTTACTTGATCATGTACCGATTTATCGATTTATAAATAATTTATAAAATGAATTTTACTCTTTTTTTTAATATGATTGTCATCTTTACATTTTTTACCCCATAAAATGATAGTTAAATTTTATTTTTAAAAAATGACTCTAATCAAGTTTATTTGACTACTTCAAATACAGAGGAAAACATTTTTTTTTTGAAAAAATATTTGATCAAGATTATTTTACGAACTACCCCTAAAATAACACATGCATCACACGATATCGTGCATTAATACACGGTCACAAATTTCTGTCAACATAATTATATATCATCACGATGCCATTAAGTACAGTGTCATTGTTTATAAATATTGATATTTAAAACTTATTGATATTTTCATTTTTATTTTGATTAAATTGTTAATTATTGTAATTATTTATTATACCATGAACACATAACTCACTAACACCTTTATTTTTTATTTTATTTTTTTTCGTTATACGGGAAAACATAATTCACCACCCCATTCAATACCAATGTAAAAACCGAAAAGAACGTAAAATCTGATCATGTGAAAAATAAAGCAAAAATTTGTGTGAGACAGTCTCATGGGTCGTATTTTGTGAGATTGGTCTCTTATTTGGGTCATCCATGAAAAAGAATTATTTTTTATGCTAAGAGTATTATTTTTTATTGTGAATATCTGTAGGGTTGACTCGTCTCATAGATAAAGATTCGTCAGACCGTCTCACAAGAGACCTCCTCGAAAAATAAATGATCATATATAACCCTATTTTATTAAAATTTAAGCAAAACCCCTCGCCTTTCTTTTTCATATCCACGTGCATGGAATTACAAATACAACCAGAAACGAGTGAACTATTGTAAGACTATTGACCAATCGAATATTGATTTTTATTTGTTTGTTTATCAACCCGATTTTTTGTTCAAAAAAGAATAATGATAAATTGGTAAAAAAAAATTACTTTTTTTGAATTTTTATTAAGTTAAACTTGTTGTTGTTATTTAAATTTTTATAAAAATATAAATTATTTTTATTTACTTTTGTTTCACTTGTTTAAACAAAATTTGGGTCATATGCAAACAAAAAAAGAAAGGGTTTTTTTTTTGCTTAAATTTTAGGAAAAAAGAGTTGTATATGATTATTTATTTTTTAAAGGGGGATTATTATGCTCTTTTCAGTTTTCACATATATGATAAAAAAAAATATTTTCGCTATTTATACAGGATTTGTATGTGAAAACTGTTTATTCTCAAATAAACACCAATTTATTTATTTTTCGAGAAAACAAAAGCACACTAATTTCTATATATAAAACATAAAAAAAAATACACTGGTTTATTTTCAAAATATATTTTTAATTTTTAACGAGTGATATTGTATATATAATAATGGGAGAAAAAGTAGATAAAGAAACGTGTGCTTCTGTAAAGTAAAGTAAAGTCTCTAATGAATAAAATGCTCCATTGTATCACCGACCATTATATATATTATTCGAGTAATACTTAATGATTAAAGAGAAAGATGTTCAAGTAAAACTATATTCGAAAAATTTAGGGTTTAAAGTGAGTGTGCATACAGTTGTAGATTAAAAACTCACTCCAAAAAGTTTAAAATTTTAATTGTTTTATTAAAATATAAAAATGGTTTTGACGTTTGGATAAATGTTAAAAAGTGCTTTTTCTTTTTCTAATTTAAAAAGAAATAGAAGTAAAATCCAAAGTGTCACGCCCCGAGACGGGGGTTAGTTGACACCGGCGTTGCTCTCAAATATTCATTCGAAAACAACAAGCCTCAGAAGTACAGAATTTCAGAAAACTAGTCTTTTATTCATAATAATCGTTGTCTGTTACAACTCAAGGATAAATATTTTACAGCAGAAATGTAAAACCATAAAATTACAATGTCTGACGGAATATAAAACATAAATCAGAACTAAGAACAATGATCTTCATCACCAGCCCCAAAACTGACGTTGCTCCTCTTATCCTATCGACTCTTCCTCGTTCTTATCTGAGATGGGTTTGGTGGGTGAGTGATATGATTGTCACTCAGTAAGCAGGGGCGGGAATAACTCCCAGTTTTCGAAATCGTTTTCAACAGAAACAGAAATACAATAATATACTGAAAACTCGTATTTCATAACAGAAATCAGAATTCAGAATTTGCAGGTTTCAGAACAGAATTCAGAATTAGTAAGCACTGAACATGTTAGTGAATTTCATGGCCAAACTGATATCAGTCCCCTATATGTTCTCTCCTCTAAGGGGTGAGGCAAGAATCAGAATCAGAATTCAGAAATGTTCAGAATATATATTCCTACCATTAGTTCACTAGGGAGTTTCAGTGCTTCAAAATCATATATCAGAAATCATACAGAAACTGAACTTTAAAACAGAATTATCAAACGGATTTCAAGATATTTATACATAAGCCCACTTACTGTAATTTGCTAAAAGTATTTCGGTTGAAATCTGAAGTCTGCTTGTTCTTGCTACTGGTTTCTGCTGCTCGAAAATCAGCACTCTCTTAGCTCAAATATTTCAAGTGACAACTCAAGATTTTGGTAAACCAATTCAGGTATTTGAGGGTGATATTTATATGCAATGTTTCTGACTGTTAGACTCTCAATTAATGGCCATAATCTGCCATTAACAGCCTTTATTCCATGTTAATGCTTCAGTTACAAGTCTAAGCTGAATCAGTAACTGTCTGCTGGAATCTTGCGCTGCTGAATTCTTCTGCTGCTGGATTCTATATGCTGGAATTGTGTCTGCTGGAATTGTGTCTGCTGGAAAAATATCATCTTCTGAATTATTGACTGCTGCTGGAATTGTTAGCTTCTACTGAAATTTTCCATTGCTACTGAATAATGCTGCTGGAAATTCGGGTTCTCACACAAAGTCATAAATTTCAAGTTCTAAGTCGTGACCAATCATTATATTTAATATATATATATTTTTTTCTAAAGAAAGTGTTTTTAACACGTGAGTTTCTTTAACCAAACATGCTCTTAATATATTGTAGAAAATGGCATGCTCGAAACAAATAAAACCTAGTGAATATAAGTGGAGAAATTTCCAAAATTTGTTATATACATCCCGCCTAGACAGATTTTTAGTCCTTTAATGAGCCAAATTTTGATCTTGATGCTATAAATTATTTTCATTTTGTACGTTTGTTCTAATTTTCATGGAGTGATAAATGACACCGGACATTGCTGACATGCTTAGTGGTGCCGGAATTTCCCTTCCCATATTGTAGCTTAGGCGGACTTTGTATTTATTTTTTTCCCCCTTATTTGAGGTCGATGTGAAGTGCAACCCATGGAGACGATTTTTCATTAATTTCAGAAACCCGTGTGCCAATTCAAGAGACCGAAAACCATTGTCTATTTTGATGTTATATGACATATAAATCCTTAATTAACATCTGCTGCTTCTTTTTTTCCCGAGAAAAATATAAAAATATCATTCCACAAATTAGTGGTATAATTATTAATTTCAAGAATTTAAGATATAGAATGTTTAAAATAGAATGAGCTAGGGTTTATAAATTTCCCCACAAATCCAAGTAAGTGTAAGCATCATCTATATCATCCCATTTGAATCCTCTTTTCATAGCCGGTGGAGTCAGCAGCATTCCCTCCGCCATGCTATTCACCAAATCCGGCATGCTAAACACCATCTCCTCGTCCACGAATCCGATATTCCCGTGATCACAACCAACTTTACTTCCCCACAAATCCATCATCCAATCATTCGAAATCTTGTCTACAGGAGCAGGTTTTTCTGTAAGGAATTCACTCATAATACAACTAGAAGAACTAGAACACGAGGAATATCTAGCAGCATTTTGAATATCATCGGCGCAAGCCTCCACCCCAGGGGGGCAGATAGAAGTAGAGAAATCCAGCAGCGGGACCTTACCACGCAGCGTCACGGCTGCCATGTCATGTGCGACCACCGCCATCTCAGGGTTACCGGAGGATATTGTTGATTTCTTGTTGGGATCACGCAATTCAGAGAGCCTCCTGTTTATTTTCCGTCCACCCCTTTTCTTGTGCGTGGATGCAATGCTCGATTTCTCATCAGGGTCTGCTTCCGCAACAAGCGCGTGATCATGATCAACTGATGAAGAAGATGGATTCCACCGCTGGTTTTCTTGATCAAAATCCATGACTAAGCTCTTTGTAGAGACTTGATTTTAGTTCTGCATGCAACTATATACACACACACGCACAAATTTATACACATGCACGCATTAATTATGCTGATAAGATCATGGCCTATAGGGAAATGGAACATGTTCATCATAGGACAACCCGATTGGCTACTTTGACATGTCTTAGCAAGCAGCACGTGTCTCTAGGAAAGGGATTAGTGCACGTGGGAATTAGTTAGGTTTTATGTAGTGACGGTGGATTGATTCAGAGTGGGCCTTTTTGTTTTTCGTTTGTTTTTTTTTATAAATTTATGAAAGATCCATAGTGGGATTTTATGTCGAAAAAAAAAACCGAAGCACAGAACGTTGACTGGCTCCAAGCTTTGACTTTTGACTCATTCCAAATTATCTATTATATTATATATGAAAAATGGATGTACTTTCAGTTCTTTTTAGAAATTTATTGATCATATTCGACTTCTAGTTAAAATTTGGCATGCAGTTTTGGAGGTATTTGGGTGGAGAGTTTGGATATTTACATCATTTTAAATGAAAAAGAATATTCTTAGTTTTATAAGTTTTAGTTTCAACTCCTAAATATGTATTTAACAAATCAATTTTGCTACGTCGTATCTTCATTCTCATTAAATTTCGGTTCTGAATATATTTAAAATCAATTGAATTTAATTTAGCCCATTTGTTATCTTTCCCATCCAATTAAGTTATTTTGATGTTCTAAAGGATAGAATAAATGACCGATTGATCAATAATGACGAGTATGATTCTTTACCAACATTCTTCAGCGAGCTTATCATACATGGTTTTCCAACATGATTTAATTTATCTGACTAATATAATTTGCGTAATATGCGTAAGGTCTGATCAGGGTTTATCTAGTGTAATAGCGGCTGCAGTTAAAAGAGAGATAATTTGAAAAGGAAAACATCAATTTGTATTGTGACAACATGAAATAGAACAAATATCAAATTACTGATTTTTGTTCTCTTATGGCCCAAAGATAAATACTTAAATAAGTATCGACTTTTTATATGTATTAAACAAAAAACATGTAAAATTACGCGCGAATAGAAAACGTACAAACCCTTTTCCAAGAATAGAAAAATTTACAGGATCAATGTATCCAAACTATCACTTTCTCAAAATTTTTAAACGTTCAAAATAATATTCTCTCTTTATCTATATTTTGAATTTATATAAAAATATAGGATAAATATATTTCAATTTTATTCATAATAAATAAAAAATTAAACTTTAAAACATAAATTCATTGGAAAATTTATGATGACGAAATTAAAACGAGAAACATGCTCGTGCACCTAATTTTTAAAACCACATTTTACAATCAGAATTATTTATTTATCAAGATTTAATTCCAACATACCAAGAAATTGACGTATAAAATTAAAATACAAATCCGATTTATATAATTTTAAAAATTAAAAATTTTAATTTGATCTATGAATAAATGCACATGTTGAAGGAATAATAGGAATAATTTTTTTTTTATTGGGACATAATGGTGGAAAATTTAATGGTGATTACTAATTCATTAATATGCACAATAATCATGTGATTCAAATGTATAATATAGACGAATATTCAACCTGAATCGATCAACGAAAATGTATTATTTTATATGTCAAAAATATTATTTTTATTTATAAATATAGTTCAGATCAATCTCATTGATATAAATCTGTGAGATCGTCTCACAAGAGACATAATTTTTATCACTAATAAAATAAATTTAAATATGGATCGTGTCATGCTTGTCAATTATTAATGACAAAAATCATATTCCGGCCATCTGTTTAAGGATTAAGGAAACTATGAGCCGACCTCGAAAAAATACAAGGAATCCACACGATCCTCAAATAAGTTAGAAAGGCAAAGGGGCGGCTCTGGGGGTTGGGGATGTAGACAAGACCAATTAGAAAGTGGCAAGCAATATAAGAATTAATTTAGACCATGCAATTCTAAAAATGTTTTCCGCAACATTGGTTGGTGATTTTGGATCAATAGTTAGTTTGGATTTTAAGTAAAATATGATCATTTGAACACTCCAAATTAATTAATCAAAGTTCCATAAATTTGAATTGTTGTTGTTCATTTGATCGGTGATTGATTAAGATATCGAGATGATTAAGAAGCGGTTTAAATTAATTAGGGTTGAATTAATTGACCATTTAGATTAAATAAAATCTTCAACTCTTGGTTAGATCCCGTGTTCTCAATTAATTTAAGGCAAAAACTTGTGTGAGACGGTCTCACGGGTCGTATTTTGTGAGACAGATCTCTTATTTGGGTCATCCATGAAAAAATATTACTTTTTTATGCTAAGAATATTATTTTTTATTGTGAATATCGATAAAGTTGACCCGTCTCACAGATAAAGATTCGTGATACTGTTTCACAAGAGACCTACTCTTAATTTAATTAAAAGGTTTGTGGAAAACAGTTCTTAAAGTTTTACATCTAATATTTGAGAAGAGCTTTTTTTTATTAAAAAAAAACTCCATCTAATGGTAATAGCCTTCACTAGGTAAGAAGGGTTTGAAAACTTTGGACCACGAGGACAAGTCCATAATTTTAGAAATTAAAGTGGAAACCGAATTCTTAAATTTAGGACGAGATATCGGGTTCGATATCTGATTTTAACAACATCTTCCTCGACTCAAAAAAAGATTGAGGATGTTGTAACCGATTATCAAATCTAAACCTACTATATTCTGTTTTCAAGTGGTGTTTAATTTATTTTGCATTTATTTTTTTTTTATATTTTGTATCTAACGTGCCCACGCATTATTGTCGAGCACAAGTATTTATAGTGTAATTAATCCCAACTTTTCGAATTTATTATATTCATAGACTTCTGACAAAATTCCGAATATGAAATATATGTGCTTGATTTAGCTTTTTCTGAACTCTGTCCTTTATCATAAATATATTTAATGTACAAAGATTTAAAATTTGCCAAAGGAGAACGCTTTAAAAAAACGTGTCTCACTTTTCAAAATAACTTCAATCTCAGTTAAAATTACCAGAAAATATAAATGTTAAGTTTAAAAATCATAAGTGTATCAATATTTGAAACCATTATGTTGAATTATGAGTTTTTTAATACGAATTTATTTTCAAATATTTTCATAGTAAAAATATATAGTATAAACAAAAGTACTAAAATAATTCATTTTATTTTTTTACACACTTAATTACTATGTATTTAGTATAAAAAAAAATGAAACGAAAATCTAAATTTTTACTAACAATAAATGATATTATATATTTAAAAAATGTATTTTGAGTTGTGAAATCGAATTCAATTATTAACCTAGCCGGAATCTAACCGTGCTGCTTGCCCCTACCTCTATGTAAGAAGAGCTAGTGCAGACTGAGGGGTGAAAATAAAATTTAACCCAACAAAATCATGCCATTTTCTGAAGATTCCCCACTTTCTCTTTGCTTTTTCATGTTCACGGCAAACTTTAGTAAATTATATCAGAAGAATATGTTGCAATCTTTCAAAATTCCAAATGATTAATTTTGAGAATATACAGGCAGACTAGCTTTCCTTCTCTGCTTTTTAAACTTTTCAGTTGTGTTTCTCGCAAATATTAAATACTGAAAAATCAGGAATCAATTATATTGTAGAAGGAATCTATGCCATCGAATCAGTTTTTCGGGCATAATTCTCAATGTTCAAATGCAGAAATTTACGCTTAAATTTATTCATTCACCAATATGATAACAAGTCATTGTGTGGTTGTAAGTTTTGTAATTCTTTTCTAAATTTATTTATTTTATTTATGTGTTGATAATTTTGTGTTGGAACCTTTGTACTTTTCCATAAATAAAATACCTTGAATTTGCTCCAATTCAAGTTAAATATGGTCGCGCGGAGGTTCACGATCGTGAAATTAGGGTACTTAATTCAAGGGTTGATGTAATAACGAGCTCATTAAGCTCGTCGAATATTTTCTTGATTTCGGTTTGAGAGATACATGTTGATTAGTATATGAATAAATGTATTGTTACTTAGAGAGGGAGGAGCTCTATTTATCGAAGAGTTCTAACTAGTGTTGAATCGGTATAGTACTATAGGTACTCTTCGACGAGATAAGTGAATAATGAAACTCTTCAATTCTTTTTCCAGATTTTCTTTAGCTGAAAAGAAAAGCGAAAACCAAAATCGAGTTTCAAAACGATATTAATGTTCATATGTGTATAAATCCATAAATCGTTTAGTTCCAAATTTTAATTTGGAGACGTCTTTTTGGTTGATGGACCAAATATTCATGTATAGCAGGGAATATGTAATTGGAATTGGATAGGGACATTATCCACATTTTGAGGCATAATTTCATGGATAGTTTGAATTTCCACCGGTTCAATCTGCGGTTCTTAATTCTTATATTGTTATTATATATTTTAAAGAAACGTAGTATCTATTAGGGAGGAGTGGCGACTCTATTACATTTTTCCTTGGGAGTGATGTGATATTCACTCAATTCATGTAATTAAATTTTGAAAATAAAAACTAAGTTATATTTGTATTGATATTATTTGATAATACTATTAAATAGAAAATAATATAATGAAAAACTAAAATATTGAAATTTGAATGAAAAATAGTGTTGTCTTTTTAAAACTTTGCTAAGAACAAATTATCCTTTTTCATCAGAATTATGCAGAGGAAAAATCGATAGTTACTTTAAATAAAAAAAAAATTATCAGAATAACAAAACAAAATATAACATTAATTTTTTTTTCTTTCTAATTTTACATATTCTTACAGGCTGCAAAGATCATCAGTGAAAATTCTTCCTTTTCATCTTTGTGCAAGATCTTCTCCTCCATCCACAATCTGCTATCCCTTCCACTTCTGGTCCTGAACATAAACACCCCATGTCCAGAATCGGGATTACAGAACCAATCATGAACATTCCACATCAAATCAACAAGCAATCCATCCAAGAAAATCGTCTGGTTTCCCCGGAAATTCCACTGCAGACTCCTCACACGAATCACCGTCTTCTTATCAATGAAAACCGATAGCTCCGAATTCTTCCGACCTTCTAGTTCTCCACTTCTGCGTATCAAAATGTCGTGTGCATCCCCGGTTTCGCAGAATTTAGCCTTGGTTTGGTAATGGGAATTGCCTGAAAAATGTTCATGACGGGTGATTAATGAGAATTTCGCCATCCGAGGACCGGATTTCTCCTGCTTTTGTAGGGTTTCCCGAGCCTTGTCTCCAAGAAAAATGCCAAGTTCGGAGTCAAACGTGATGAAGATATAATAGCCGTCATCCGGCTCGGGTTCGTGCACCGATCGGTACCGGGCTGATGAAAAATCCCAGAAAACTTCAACCTTGCATCCCTGGAATTCAAGTGATTTGCTGCCTTTTAATTTTCTGAATAATCTCGGATTCGTGTTGACCTTGAATGAGATTGATGGATCTTCGCCAATTGTTATGCTCAATCCCTGAGACAAACTACTCTTGCTCCATGTAACTGTGATCAAAATCTTCTTACGAGTGGAAAGGATCGTTCTGTATAAACAAGTGACAGTATTTTGAGTCGAAGGAGTCGAATTCGGAGATATTATACAAGAAACATTTGAGTTTTTTGAACATGAAGTCCTATCAGAGATCTGTATCGCAGATTCACTTAAACAAGATGAGAGGTCTATCATTTTGTATCAAGAATTCTGCGTTGAATTTAATCTTTGTTTCAACAGAGAATTGGGAGTGAATTGAAGAAGAAAAGATAGAAGATAATAGATTATTTGTGGGTTTTTATTTGTTTAATAATCCTTGACAGTTCAGCCGGGGCTGAGATATTGAAGCTCTTTGTTTTAAATGGAAGAGAAACTGTCAAATGTATATTCAATACAAAGAAACATAGACAAATAATAAATGCAGCCATGTAATGACAATAGCTGTCTTGCGTTGTTTATTGTTTAATTAATTTATTTATGATGAGTATTTATTTTTGTTGGTTTATTGGATTTTTGTTAAATTCCATTACCTAGGGATTAATGGTTGACTAATTAAGGTGCGTGTACCATTTTATATTACGTATATTATTTTATTTTTTTTTATAGTTATATTAAGTATATTATGATTATTCATTAAAAAATTATTTATGACAGTCTTACGAATCATTTTCGTGAGAAAATAACATTCCTGGTCAGATATTCAGGTTGTATGTGGAGGATATCTTATTTAACTAATGGGTAAAAAGCGGAACATTGAATTGTTCGACTAGATGGCGTGCTGAATTTTCTACCACAAAATTAAATGACTATTATGGTTTATGTTGCATTTTCTTATCCGCATATATCATTCTAACAAGACAAAACAAAAGACGACTATTGTATGAGCGAGTTGTTATCGTTTTATCAAAAATTATAATCGATGATAATGATGTAATTTAAATATTTTAAATTGTATAACAACTCAAATGTCACTGTTCAATCATTATCCCAGAAAAGACAATTATCATACACCAACAATCTATCTCTTAAGAGTCGTACCCGTTGTAATCAATGAGATTAGAACCTGTGATCTTGACTATGATATCGTTTGTAGAACCGAGCTATAGTCGCTTTATCTAAAGCTATAACTTGTGATAATTGTGCAACTCAAATATTTTAAATTCTATAACAGCTCAAGCTTCATGGTTTGATCGTTATCTCAGGATGGACAATTATTATACCCAAACAACTATTTTACATATTAAATACCTGTTTGGTTTGGAAGATGTGATTATTGAATGATTAATAAGTAGATAATAAAAATGATTGATCATCGATCCCTACTCGTAAATAATGTGCTGTGTTTGCTACCGAAATTATTTTTAGTGTTCTAGTCAAGTCTTAATCCCCTGTTACATTTAGATTCATTTGATCCATCAAATCAAATTAATTTAGAAATTTTTTTTTCATGATTTTGAAAGTTTTTTTTTCCCCAAAACCAAACATACTTTATAAATCCGATTAATATGGCAACAAATAATTTTGAATGTATGTGATTTTTGTAATTATCGATTTGATTATTGTTTCGGTTTTTTCATTGTATAAAGTAACTTTGAAATAGATGGGATTATTCGGTTTTTAGTTATTTCAAATTTTCTATATCCGTATACACAATGTGTCCCTATATTATATATAATATAATATTTCAAAGATCGGGATATTTTATTCGGGGAACATGCGAGCATTTAATGTGAGTCGTGCATTTAAATATCTAGTATAGCCTTTTAAAATATAATATAATATGCTTTTCGTTAAATAATCTTTAAAGAGAAATTGTGGTTATAAATTGTAATTTATCAATTATAAAAATTTAGAGACGATCTCGCAGATCAATTTTGTGAGATATATATTTTATTTATGTCACTCACGAAAAAATATTATCTTTTATTTTAAATATGAATAGAATTTATCAGTCTCACGAATAAAGATTTATGAAATCGATTTCACAATTTCGAAATACAAATATAAAGTGTTTGACCCCCAAACTTTGGCTTACTACACACTTATAGTCGTGAATTGATGTGAAATAAATTAAAAAACAATGACTTCCCCCTTTTTCTTGTAGGTAGCTATTAGCTTTCTTGCACGCGTTTACCACTTATTGTTTCTACTGAAAAGTCATTAAAAATCCATTAAAAGCGTCACAGATTCGGCAATAATTTTTTGTTTTTTTTAGTGGAATAAGATTTTGATTAATGGCTGAACATGTAATGTTTGGTTAAGATCCATAGATTATAATAAACTCATCATTTAACTATTTATTATCTTTCGTATCAAGTGAGACACACACATATATAGGGTTTTATCTTCATTAAAACGAGTATTTTTGTGTGCGAAATAGTGTTTATAATATTGTGGGGGAAATGAGAATAATTTCGAAATATTGATTATGGATTAACCAATACATACCGATCCTGCAGAAATAAAACTAAAAGAAAACAAAACCAAACTGAAACATGTAATATGTTACAGTTCCCATAAAACATATTTGTCCATTCTTATGGTGCTCCGAGATTCACTGTGAAAGGTTGTTTACTAGGATACAACGGTGATATTAGCTGCAACAATTTAACACAAAGTCTGATGTAGACGAACTGAACAGTACTTGATCGACTTTATCACAATTTAGAAGAAATAAGAGCGACAAAAGCCGAGAGAAAGGAGAAAGTTTTGAAAGTTATTCATTTTGAAAATGTGAACGACGTATATATATAGGTTTCAGAAAAATAAATGTCGTTTAACCTTTTAAAAGAAATGTTATTTGATTTTTCAGAAAACCAAAGTCATTTGACATTTAAAAGAGCAAAAATTATTTAATCTTTCAAAAAAAAAAAAAAGTTATTTGACATTACAAAATACCAAAGATCATTTGATCTTTCAGAAAACCAATAAGCATTTGAAACTGACTTTATAAATATACATATCATTTAATTAAAATTGATATAGTCCAAAACCCACTTACATGGATTCATTTCAAATCATTCTCCCAAATATTTCCTCCAATGGAGAAGGGCACGGCCAGCTTCCTCCAGAATAAGATACTTTCCTGAATATGATAATTACAAATTTTTCATCTAAATTATTTAAGATTAAAACAATTTCGATCCATTTTTTTTTAAGATCACAGCAATTTTATCATTATTCCATTAGTTTTTAACGATTAATTAACCTCAGGTATCAAATTAAACACTTCTAAAATTAAACAATCTAAGAACAACACGACATAATATTTTAATTACGTGCCATGCAACATCAATATTTGAAAATTATAAGAAAATTTATATATAAAAAAGCAATGAATTAATTCATTTATTTAAGCAGAAATGCGAAATCTTGGAGGAGTAAGTATGATCATTAATTTTATTAAATGTAAAAAATGTTGAAAGCTTTAAATAGTTAAAAGTTTTTTACATTTGCAGCTTTCTATATTCGAGGACCACGAAACCTTTCGGCAATAATTAATACTAATTTATCCTAAATGTTTAATAATAAAAAATAATAATTAAATGAAAACTAGGAATTATTTATTACATAGGCCTCATCTGATCATCCCATGTTCCCTAATAATAAATGAGGGGATTGTAATAAATGACATTACCTATAACTCCACTCGATTCGTTTCTTATTGAATTAACTGATCGATATGCTGTCAAACACTTATCATGAATTCAAAGTATTTTAATCAAATAAGGTTCAAAGTCGGTTAATGAGATCCTACCTATGTGGGCACTATCCTCAATTCATTTCAATGGGTAAGATCTTGTCAAACATACAATTTCAAAAAAAAAAGTGAGTCTTATATATGCATGGACAAATCTTGGCCATCCATCCTGTCATGAGGACAATTCCTATATGGGTAGGATGAAATAAACCTTCAAAATCCAAGGTCGAGCTTCGTTCTTTCCTTTCACGCATTACACTTTTCATCTACTGATAGGAGGGAGACGAGATGCTACCTTAAGAGTAGTCGTCATTAGATTTAAGGTTAGGATAATACTTTTAAGGTAGCTTGAACTTAACCCTAAGAGAAAATGGATTTTCTTTGTTTCCTAATTGAATTTGAGTGTAAACAGGCTGAAAATGGCCCAAATTGATACAATTTCACCTACTCAAATTTAAAATTGTGATTGGGCTTAAGATCCGGTTCATTTTGGGCTCACAATTTCTTTTTCTTTACAATTATAAATTTGTCAGCTCAGATGACAAGTTGGGCTCTCTCTAGGCTCTTCAATTTTACCATGTAGATTAAACCCAAAATAAATAAATATATATAAATATTATACGTATAAAAAATATATGTGTGTGGAAATTAAAGATTGTATTAGTTATTTTATATAATTTCAAAATTTATTGAGTAAATTACCCTTTTGTTTTATTATTCTTAATATTTCGAATTATAAGCGAGAGAATTTCAAGTTGGTTCACACGATTTATTCGTACAAGACAAATTTTATTTAAACTTAATATTAAATAATCAAAAGAATCAATTGCCCTAGTTGCTTTCTTTTACTTTCAAATTATTTATTTATTTTATTTGAGTTATCGACATTTCGCGTAATAAACATTTAAATTAATCATTATGTTTATGTAATTAAAATATATTTATTTTATGTGCCCTTAATGATGATGGTCTGAAGCCAAAAATAGTCTAAAAGTGTGGTGGCTAAATTAAAAGCGTCGCACGCACTTTTGTTGTTGCAGTACGCTTTAATGACTTGTCAAGTACTTTACCAAATTAAAGACAATTAATAATATGGAATGGAAGAAGTCTGGGAGAGCAATTAAAGGGATTATAATAATAATAATAATAATAATAATAATAATAATAATAATAATAATAATAATAATAATAATTCCAGTGAATTGCAGTGTTTCGTCCTAATCATCAGTCAATTTCAAAATAGAATTCAAGCCGATTCTTAAGTTTTACAAATATTTCGATTGGTTTAGTAATATTAATATGAAGTTTCAGTTTGACTCGCATAAAGTTTGTTCAAGGAAATACAAGGTAACATATAATTCAGAATTTCGGATAGTTTTTTTAAAAGATGTTTAACTGATCTATTTATATACTTCATCTGCAATTATAATTTGTTTAAATCACATATCAGTTTTCAAATACAGATATCGTTGTTGGCATGTTATTGCTGTTTCTGATATATTATGTTAATGCGCATGAATTCTGACATTATGTTGAGACTCAATAACTGTTGGTAAGAAAAATTTTATCTGATATTTCAGCTGGACTTTGATTCTTAATCACTGAGTATACTGATATTATTAAAAAAATGTTAGGATTTGAACGGACTGATCATCTGAAATAAACTATCAGTTACGCTCCATCAATGTTAACTTAGATCAATTTTTCTATAAGTATCCCTATTAAACTATTAGTTTGACTCGGTAGTCAGTTGGTCTCTTAGAAAACTTTTGATCGTAAATTTTTAGTTTTTTTCATGAATTCAGTTAAGTTAGGCTCTGTAATCATTTGTTAGATCAGCAGCTTCAATACTAGGAACTGTGACAAAATCTATGCGTGTCCACAAAAAATTAAAATAAATTAAATAGAGTTTTATAAAACTATATAATTTAGTATACTTTTTGTGTTTACCTATCTTATTTCCTATATAAAAATAGGTTAAGAAAATAAAATCAATAAAATGATACAATAATGATTATATATGTAAATTTAATTTAATGTCACAAAGTCACAATAAATTTTAAAACAAAACCAAACATACTCGAATATTATTTATCCATCTCCAAAATCTTCCAACTTTCTGCCCAACATATACTTAAAAAAGAACGATACAACATATTATATTTCTTTGTTATATTATAAATACAACACGTATATATATATATATATATATATATATATATATATATTGGGAATTCAATTCATCAAATCTCCGAAATTAAATATTACGACTAGTCAAATGAGAGTAGCCGATCATTAACAAAACCTGAACATACGATTTATTCCAAAATTGAAATAAATGTACTCGAACGACACGTTTTTCAGTAGTTTCAGAACATTCACATTTATTTCACAAATAATTTTTCTCTAAAAAAATTAATGATTTTATATGCATCTATATATATAATTTATATAAAATAATTAAGCGTCGTATCTTCACGATAACTAACTTTCTAATTATTAATTATAAATTTTTTATTTAATACAAATCTGTTTTAATAAATTTTTAATCCATCTACAGCTAATATATTCCACCTTTTGAAATGTTCAACTATCATTATCCATATTTTTAGAATAATAAAAAGACAGAATACATCATTCTTAATTATTTTTTTTACAAGGGCGGAATTATTTTTAATTTTCAATATTATTTAAAAATCTCTAAAAACATGGACATATACTTCTCTGAACTGACTTATAATATAAGTCATAATAATATGGATTTATTCTATCATTATGAATTATAATTTTAACTAATCATAAATATTATTTGTGGATAATGTTTTTTTTGCTATGTTTCGCATGGAAATAAAAGAAATGCGTGACACATTCACGGGATGATTTTCCAAGAACACAGCAGGAAACTTCATTACAACCAGAAACAAATTAATGTAAATTCAGTTATATGTTTTTTAAGAAATTTGGCATTATTGTAAGAATTGTTGATTCTTCGTCAATTTCTTTATTCGCTTTTGTTGACTCAAAAGTCAAGAGTATCACGTCGACATATATATACATACATGCAGAATCAAGCATGCATGTACGTCTCAGTATATATATAATTATATATGTAAGTATTGTTTCCTTAAGTATATGAAACAGATTAAAAAATATTATTAGAAATAAATATTTGAAGTGAGACGACAATTTAATTTTTTGGGAATAAATATTGTTTCGATTTTTCTCTTTCACTTTTAAAATTGCGTGGAAACAGAGGGGAAAATACACGTAAATTATTCACAATACAACTTTCCAAGCTACGAATTGAACTGGAATATTCACTCATCCCGCTTCCCCACACGTTGAATTCAATGACAAATTATTCATCACTTTTAGACTCTAGCTAACTTAAATTTGGAATTTCATTCGCATCAAAACAAGGATAAGGATTTATATTTTATTGTTATAATATCTGTAAACAATAAGTACGAGAAATGTGAAAATTAAACGGAAGGCATACAAATTACAAGAATTTGTTTTAGAGATTTAAAGATTAAATGTCTATTCGATCAGTTTCTTATCCGAGTTAAACTCGCATCTCTTTTCAATTCTCAAATAAAAATAATCACCACGTCAAAATTACTCTACACCTCGTATTTATCTGTAATTTTTGCACATGCAAGTTGCAACACATGTACTTCGACCGCTAGTATATATATGTGTGTGTTGTGTTTGTGTTACAGTACTCCAAGTATAGTCCAAAGGTTTGGTTGTTGCAGCGTCTATTAAACCTCATTTAACATATTTTTTCGGACATAAAAAAATTGAATGTTATTAGATTAGAATTAACCAGTTTCTTACCATTAAAATATGTCATAATTCTCTAATTAACTCTTGTTTTAGCTTCAGTAGTGGTAAGGCACGTGGGGTGGAACCAGCTTCGCACAATTGTGCCTTACTTACCCTATTCAAACATTTCATCTTGAACCGCAAATTTTTTAAATATTTAGATTTTTAGAATAAATAATAATATTAATAATAATAAATTACCTATTTTAGTTAGAACTTCAAGAATCATATAAAAAATTCATAAATTAGACAAATGACAAAGTTAAATATTTGGAATCCTTAATATTCCATCAAACTAATTAAATTAATCTTGGTCTCAATTTCACCATTCAAATAAAGGCACAGATAAAGATTCGTGAGACATTCCCACAAGAGATTTACTCTCAAATAAATGCCCGCCTCATTGAGTAAAAAATCTTATAGCTAAGATTATAGTAACTCATTAGTAATAATAACAATGAAATATTTAGATTAATATTGTAAACCAGCTGCGAGTCACCAAAAACTTATACGTATGTTTATGGGATTTTCATTTTACTTAAGGGGGAAAATTATCCACTTAATCATGATTTGTCCTTAATCTGCACCTACTCGATTAACTAATTCAATGAATTCGGCTTAGAATTGTCTGGTCAATTTAATATTAAGCTGGTAGGTTGTGTCATTAACTCGTTTAAATTTGGCAATAATTATATATCTTTCCTATATATAATTCCCAGAATTTATAAGATATAACTGATGCTTTCTAACCTTTCAGATATTAATAAAATTTGTATGATCTTAAAATATATATAAGTTGTACGTCATCACCACTTGAATGAAGCGACATAAATATCTCTTGTTCGAAGAAGACAGGTGAACGCAAGCGTAAAGGAAAACATTTTCGCTCACTAACTAATTCTAAGTATGTCAAAAGTCCGGTGATCAACGGCATTTACGGCAGGCCGGCTCCGAATTCCGACGGGTTGAGACATCGCAATAAATGAAACAAAAGTCATAATCTCAAAGCATATGAGAAAAGTTAAGAGTTGTTCTTAAGGTGTCCCACGTGATTAATGGGTTGTTATCTCACCAACCATGATGTGGGAAGAAATATATAGAACTTACTGTAATTTTAAAGCTTTAAACATTTATAATCGTTTTACCAACTGGCCCATCTAGTCTCTCTAAATAGTAAATACTCCCATTGGAATAATTGTAACATGGTAAAATTGCAGATTTAAACTTGTAAATTGACATGATTTGAGTTTTAATCGTATAATTTGTTCAAGTTTGCTTTTTATATAGTAATTTAGAATTTTTGTCATTTTTTTCTCGAAACCACTAAGCTCACCGTATATTACTTATTTGATACTGACGTTCTTTTAAATAGCTAATGTAATAAGAATGAATCTTATATTATACATTTTAAAATATATCTAAACACAAATAAAGAGAAACGAAAAAAATTTCAGCACATTTTGAAGTATTGGGTCTTTTTTATTTATATTTCTTTTTTTATTAGATGAATTTAGTGTGAGTAATAGATGTTTTGTTCTCGCCACTTGTATCATATAGGAGGAGATTAATATCAAATAAAGTTTATTCAATAGATTTAGTGGTTTTGAAGAAAAAAAAACTTTAAAAAAATCCAAAATTAATGTATGAAATTAAATTTTGATAAATTGTAGAACGAAAATATAAAATAAATATATATATAAAAAACAAGACTATACTGTTTCGATTTTAGAAAAAAATAAAGAGAAATTAAAATTTTGACTGGCGGTCGGTAGAAGGTAGACTGAAGCAATTTTCTTGCACCTTGAAGAATATATTATATATAAATACCCCAACTTCTCTCTTTTCTTCTCAGCTTAAACGTTCCCTTCTTACGGAACTAAAAGCGATCTCTTTTCCTTCTTTTCTTTCTTTTCTCTCCCATTTCTCTTTGAATTTTCTGAATCTTGATTGTCATGGTGTCTCTGAGTTCTCCCTGTACACGTCCCGATCTGAATTCTCTGTTCCGGACAGCAGATACTAGTCTGAACCACCACCGGGTCGGGTTGGAGAGGTACGTCATCCAATGTGTTTCGAGGTTTGATTCTTCGAATCCGAATTCGGCTGCAGCTTCGATTTATACAGGCTTCAGTTTTGGCGCTGGGTTGGTTGGAAGGAGCCGGTTTGAGTGGCAGAGTTCTTGCGCCATTCTTTCAAGCAAAGTGATGTCCCTGGAGCAAGATACTGAGAAAAGTAATGGTGGCGGCGATGGTATCGCAGCCGTAAATGGTCACCCGACATTAGACCTTGTACCGATCAAGAATCAGTCTGTTTCAACGGCGTTGCTGCCTCGGCCGTTGAGTATTTCCGACCTGTCTCCGGCGCCGATGCATGGTTCACAGCTCCGGGTAGCGTATCAGGGTGTTCCCGGAGCTTATAGCGAAGCCGCTGCCGGCAAGGCGTATCCCAATTGCGAAGCTATTCCCTGTGACCAATTTGAAGTGGCGTTCCAGGCGGTTGAGCTTTGGATAGCCGACAGAGCCGTCCTCCCCGTGGAAAACTCCCTCGGCGGCTCCATCCACCGCAACTACGATCTGCTCCTCCGCCACCGCCTCCACATTGTCGGAGAAGTCCATCTTCCCGTGCACCACTGCCTCCTGGCACTCCCCGGAGTCCGTAAAGAGTATCTCACCCGCGTGATCAGCCACCCACAGGCCTTGTCCCAATGCGAGCACACGCTCTCCAAAATGGACCTCAACGTCATCCGGGAAGCGGTCGATGACACGGCCGGAGCTGCCGAATACATCGCCGCCAACAACCTCCTCAACACCGCCGCAATCGCCTCCGCACGAGCATCCGAGCTATACGGCCTAAGCATACTCGCGAGCGGGATCCAAGACGACTCAAGCAACGTAACACGATTTGTCATGCTTGCGAGGGAACCGATAATCCCTCGCACCGATAGGCCATTCAAAACAAGCATCGTATTCGCGCACGAAAAGGGCACAAGCGTGCTATTCAAAGTCCTATCCGCCTTTGCTTTCAGGAACATCAGTTTGACAAACATCGAGTCCCGGCCCCGCCGGAACTCCCCGATCAGATCGGTGGACGACGCGGAGACGGGGACGGCCAAGCACTTCGAATACATGTTTTACATAGATTTCGAGGCGTCGTTGGCCGAGGTGCGGGCGCAAAATGCCTTAGCGGAGGTGCAAGAATATACTTCTTTTCTGAGAATCCTAGGAAGCTACCCCATGGACATGACTCCATTGACTCCATCTTCCCCGCAACACTAAATTACTTCCAAAGTTATAAAAATCTATAATTTCAACCATTTAAGTTCCAATATAATCAATGTATATTGTAATCTATGTTAATTACTTATGGATTCATGTATCACCATATGAAACTCGGGATCAAGTGCGCAAATTTTCACTTTCCCGACTTTCTTTTTCTTTCAAAATGTGGGTAAATATGTGTTCGATGTCATTGAAATGACAGTGTTAATGGAGATTACTTGTGAAATTAAAAGGAAAATATAGTTGAGAGTAAAGGTGTGAATACATTATATGGTTACATGGGTTACACTCTCTTGTTCCCGTGAATAAGTCTTTTGTGAGACGGTCTCACGAATCTTTATCTGTAACAAGAGTCAACATTATTGATATTCACAATAAAAAGTAACACTCTTAGCATAAAAAGTAATATTTTTTTCATGGATGATCCAAATAAGAGATCTGTCTCACAAAATACGACCCGTGAAACCGTCTCAAACAAATTTTTTATTATTCCAATATAATTAAATCATATGGATTCTTCACATTTTTTTTAATGGAAATTGACATATATGTTAATATCTAAATACTAATATTTGACTACATCATAAGAGGAAAAATATTTCAAATATATCATATAATAATCCGGTTATATTGTCCACCAAAACCTTTGAACAATTTCAGTTTTATATGATAAAAGAATTGAAATTGACCATTTCAACATTACATTAATTTTTAGTACAAAATTGAATAGCATCTAAATTATTGATTATCAAAATTCTTCCCTTCTACCAAAATAGACTCTGAATTTTTTTCCTTAGAACCATTAATATATTAATCTTTGTTCTTCTCAATACACCTATTACTTCTAAATTTATCGAGAAGAGCATATGCTAACTTTTTGTTATTTTTATATAGATTTCCTTTAATGAATTGTGTTTTAAATATTTGATATTTCTTTATTGATATAGATAATATTTTAAAATAAAATAGTTGATAAGGTGTTTTGGTTTATCAGTGTCCCAACTTATGGAAAAAATAATCTCTCATTGTTTTTTGGAAAAAGGTTCAAATAAAAATTAAATAGAAAAAAAAAATCAGTTCAACATAATCATATTTTATATCAAATTACTATACTTTAAATTGTATTTTATATTAAAATCTAATAGACATACAAACATTATATACCAATATTTTTCTTCGCATACCAATCCACATATTTTATTCAATTAATTCTATCTTCAACTACGTACGAATTTCATTTAATTTAAACTCCAATGTCCAATCACATAGTTATATACAATTATTATTTATCTAATTTTGATTTAATACTAATTAATTACCGCTAGATCTTGATTAGGGCCAAGATGCCAGAGAAAGATTCACCTTTGGATGCATGCTGACAAATATAAATATTTAAATTAGCTAGATGGCCTATTTAAATTAAATTATTTTAACAATTTTTAAGAGGCAAACACAGAAATAAAAAATGTAGACCTGTAAGCGATTTAGATCTAAATCCTTTGTAATAGTATATATATAAAGTCATGGGTTATAGTGCACTAAATTTGGTTCAGTATTCAGCACAATAAATCGAATCCATTTTCCTTTTAATTATGACAAAAATTTGTGTTAGACGGTCTCACGGGTCGTATTTGTGAGACGGATCTCTTATTTGAGTCATCCATATAAGAACTTCATATATGTATTATGTAAACTTCATATATGTATTATGTAAACTATTTGTTTACTAGTATGTAAAAACTTGCCAAATATACAAGACAAAACATTGTATATATGTGCTCTATATAATTATTATGAAAAAAACGAAATAACGAATAAGAATATATGCTATAGTAGAGCAAATTGAAGGATAGAAAATAAAACAAAAAACAAAAAAAAAAACCTTGAATTTTGGTTGTAGATGGACAAGGACAACAGTCTCATGTTTGCTTACAACAACAATAGTAATGATTAATTAAGGGGAAAAAACATATTTTGGGAGTGCTAAGGAAAATTAGGGGTGACGGTCGAACCGGTTTTGTGGGGTAGGTGAAGGTGGGCAGGTCTGGTTTGTTGGTGATTGAAAGCAACTCGCCCCCCACAAATGCTGCAAACTTTATTATATTTAATTATTTATACATTAAATTACCTGTTATTACAATTGATGTGAGTCGAATCCGGAATTTTTTTTTAAAATAAATTGTTTGTATATATCACTAAATTAATTTATTTATTAACTAATCATGTACTAAAAATGAACCGGGCATACATATATATACATACATACACATAACCGGGCATACCTATATATATATATATATACATACATACACATATATATAGTAATTTCACCATCATTTGACTTTTTCTTGACCAAGTTAGGTTTCTGTTAAGGATGTTAGAACGGCCAAAATTTGTGTGAGACGGTCTCACGGGTCGTATTTTGTGAGATGGATATTTTATTTTGGTCATCCATGAAAAAATATTACTTTTTATGCTAATAGTGTTATCGGTAATTATTGTGAATATCGGTAGGGTCACCCATATCACAGATAAAGATTTGTGAGATCGTCTCACAAGAAACGTACTCTTTTATAAATAACATGGTTATGAATTATGACATTTACATTTCTATAGTGGAAAATGGAAATAAAGTGAGGAATTAGATTATGACTCGCTTAAACGAAAATTAACATCGATAGAAATTATGAAAGACCGCAGATTTTGCTAATTCTTAACCCACTTATAAAGTGCAATGTGTCATGGGTCCACTTAGTAAATTCCTTGGATTTCCTGTTGGGCTTTACCCTGGGCCATATTTTAATTCTTTTGTGCCAACACAAGTTAATTAAATTTTTGTTCATCTAAGAGATTCATTGTATATTACATGGATTATCATCTGTTTTAAACTTGTAGTAAATTGCACGCTAGCATTTGTAGGTCATGTGATATTTCTATGTATCCAGTCCAAGGCTGCTTTACTTTTACTCGTATATGGAATAAAAGTCCAGCCTATGCGCTTATGCATGGAATCACATGATTTGTGTATCTTAGAGTGTCGTTTCCCATGTTTATAATTCTTTATTTGTCCTATGAGAACATCTAATGTCCTCTTGTAGGACTGATACTTTGATAATGTGTCATCCATCACACGAACTTATTCAGGGCCGATAAGTTGGAGCATGCGAGGATATGGCACATCATAGCACTATTTCTTGGTAATTTGTTGTGACGATGAAATTTTTTAGCAGAAAGTAATTTGGAGTCTGTTCTATTATTTGGAGCTCGATTCTCAAGTCTATACCAGCAGAAAGTCCCAAAACATTGAAAACTTGTAGATTCATCAAACTCAAACACCACGAGCACGATATGCACGATGTAATAGTCTCCAACCACGCACACACCATCACCAAATTCAGTCGTTCTTGGCAGCCTTCTTTTTCCCAACACAAAGGACAATCGCAGTAAGAAACTTAATTAACCAGTGGAGTCAAAAAACCGAGATATATTCTTGTACGGAAAATATATATTATTAATGTGTTCAATGTCACATCAATATTTCAATGAATAACGATGAAAAATGAAAAAAAATTGTAATGAGACAGAACTTTTAAAGATTATATGAATTAACTAAAATATGTGACAACTTTAGCATAAGTCGAAGAGGTACTGTTTCTTTATTATTATTTTTTGTACGATAATAAACTATGGATGTGTCTGAAACTGGCAAGACATAAATAAATACATAAAAGATTAATGGTTTTTTGACATTACAAAATCTCAATAGTCTTTACATGGATTCTCTTATTCTCAGGTGTCAATTTAAATAGTACTATATGAGAACAAATCCTGCAAAAAGAGAGGGAAATATCTCCACTTGGATCGGGTGGAGTTGCCACTATATCTCGTATGTTGCCCCTTTTAAGCTTTTTATGCCATGTTTTTAAACTAATTAACTTTTGGAGAGTTAGGTCCTTGTGATGAGTTTCAAGCTAATTGTGCCTCTAATTTTTTTGAAATTTTAATTTCAACTAAGCAATCATGTCCACAAAATGTGTCTAAATTAGATTTTTTTTTAAATTTATTGTGTTTTATATAATATTTTGAATTTTTGTTCAAGGGTAATATGATTCTTTTGATCGAGATGATTACTCTACATTATCATATATATATAGATAGTATATATAGGACAAATTCGTTTTCAAATTCAAAGCAAGAAAAATTCTTTTACAGTTGCATTAATTTTATACCAATACGGAGTAGGTCTCTTTTGAGACGGTCTCACGATTATTTATCTGTGAGACGGGTCAACCCTGCTGATATTCACAATAAAAAGTATACTCTTATGATAAAAAATAATATTTTTTCACGGATGACCCAAATAAGAGATCTGTATCATAAAATACAGTCCATAACACAAGTTTTTGTCTTTTGGTTTTTTAAAGAATTTTTTCAATCCATGTAAAAAAGACAAACAAATTTATATATTTAGGAAGGATGAAGACATGAATTATTTGTTTATGTCATATTTAATAAAGGATTTATAATTGTGTACTTTGTGAAAATAATCTTATGTACTCTTATGTTTTCATTCAATTGAAAGAGATGTGGATAATTAAAATTTAAAAGTAAAATATGTCCAAAAGGTTGACTTTAATCTAGTGTCAATTAAAGTGTGCATAGATTTTTTGGTCTGAGTTGGACTTTTAGCTGGACCATTACATTGACAACGACAAAAGCAAATAAAAGCTTTAATTTGTTTCCCATCTCACCAGATGAATAATTTGGTATAAATATTACCAAAATCTCTTATTATATGAATCCACCACAACTCATGTTTCAAGTGACTTAATAAAGGAGCTTGACCTATCGCGACGAGCTCGTATATTTTATGGTCATTTTACAAAAGTTATCTATAAAATTTTTCATTTTGTTTCGTTAAAATAATTAATATGGCCAACTTTCTCTCTTCTTTACCTTGTTCATCGACATGAATCGAATTTTGATACTTTAATTAGTCAACTTAAGTATCGGTACAATAACTTGATTTCTTTTACCGTTTTCATCGTTTTTTCTGGAATGCTGGAAGCGATTATCAACACACCAACAATGTCCGATGGTCACGATCGACATCATATCATCAATATTTAGCATCCCTATCTATGGAAAATTTTGATACATGGTTTTGATTCAATGTTGGATTGAAATCCAAGCTAGATCAATTTAATTATCTTCTCAAGACCTAATCGTTATCAAGAACTCTTCATGACCACACACATTTCGATAATATACTAGTATATATAGAACATAGATAATGAACCTAACTTCCAACTCCTGCTTGCATGTATTTATAGTAAGGCATATGTGCACTTCTAACCCCTCAACTTCCAACAAGAGCCATTTCACCCTTTCACACTCCCACTCACTTTACAACTTCACGTATACCCTAATTTATTAGAGCTAATTAAACTCTAGAATATACAACCAAAAACTAAACCATGAATCAACATTTTTACACGATTGCTCTTATTTTCTTCTTCCTTTCCTTTACCACCATCCCCAAGTATTCTGCAAGAGAATTGACATCCAAACAAGGTAAAAATGTTTACAATTTATTTAAAATCTCTATAAATTTTAACATTTTTTTACTATAAGAATTTATGGGTTCACTAAGCTGAGTTTCATTTCCTCTCACGTAGGAAAAAAAATGAAAGAAAAATGTGTATCTTGTACAGGAGGAGTAGATGTGAAGATAAACAGCATGGAGAGCCAAGAATCTGACACAGAAATGAAAGGCTTCGATTCTTTTAATGTAATCTCTCCTCAATTTTTCTCCTTCGGGCTCCTTTTTTTTTTTTCCTGCCTCACAAATGTTTCATTAATCTTTCCAGTTTTTGCTTCCATATATGTTAACAGAAATTGATGGGTCTCGAAGAAGACAACTCATGTGAAGGAGGATTAGATGAAGAGCCCTGTTTGAAGAGAAGGGACATGCTTGAGGCGCACCTTGACTACATCTACACTCAGAAACATAAACCTTAAAAATAATTTCTTTTTTTCCTGGTCAGATTTTGAATGAATAAGGTTTGGTGCAGGAAAGTTGCAATAATTAATGATTGTTATTTTAAGCAATGTTCTTGCTGAGTTGTGTCATATACCATAAAGTATATATATAGTAGCAAACCTAAGTATATAAATATATTAGGTGTAATGTATACACCACATATTATAAAGTACGTATATATATAGCTTCATATATTAATACTTTTATCGATGTATAACGTCAGAGTTGGTGTTTGTAAGTCAATTGTTAGCTGATTTTTATTATTTATTTGTAACATTTTTATTTCGCATATTAGTATAATTATTTTGGTACCTTTCCCTGTATGCTGATGCTTGTTATAATTCATGTAAAATGTGATCATAATTGAAAAAAGGGGAAATAGTTTTTTTTTTCATTTACTTGTTCAATTTTAAGTTTTGGTCCATTAAATTCTCATATTTTGGTTTTGACGTACTAATTTTTAATTTTCGACTATTTTGATCTAATTGCTTTTGTATCATTGGAAAATGATGTCGTGACTTCAGAAAATGATGACTTGTCGAGCTGCCACGTTAACAATTTGAGCAAAATAACCGAAAATTAAAGGTCGGTGTACCAAATTAAACTTTGAAAAATTAATGAACCAAAGACAAAAATGAACTAGTTAATATACCAAAAAAAAACATTTTTCCTTGAAAAAAACTAAAACATAATTCAAAGAAAAATCATCAACTCTCCTTTGAGTAACTCATGAAAATTAGGTGGTTTAATCAGTAAACTAGAAGATACCATGCCAGATGTTTCGTTCAAAAGAAAAACGTAAATAGCAGAAATTTAACTTGTAGACTCGAAGAAATGAGACAGATTCTTGCAAATTTTTCGAATCGTGGAGATTGCCTCTACCTGTCTCATCGAGTCTGCCACCAAATTACAGTTAACAAAAGTGTGGAAAGAAATAAAACACGCTGAAAATACCCATGGCCTATGCATAAAAAAATCTTAATATTTGAAGTAAAACTTTACATTTCTTTTGTTTGATAATATTAACCAGAAAAAATCATCCTAGATAAAGGGACTGCTTTTCTACAACTTTACTATGGGTGCCTGCAACTTAAGTTTCAGGAGAAGCGGCTGGATATGTACACTAATGATCTCCCGACTTATGTTATCACAAGAATAGAAATAGGTATCACTCAAAAGTCACGAATTATGTCTGAGAATGCTTCAAAATTTTGTTACTTGTCGCCTCTACCAGCCTTGTTTTGCAGATATGAAATCTCCTTGCAAGTGGTTTTGATGCCCGAGTCACCCTGTCAGTTGCTCTTACACAGATTAATCCTGCCAGCAATTTCAAAGACTCGTTAATAGCAGTAATCCAATCAGACAACCCAGTGGGGTATAGTTGCAGGTTTTCGTGAGACAATGAATTTGAGTTCGAGTAGCATTTGATGCAAGAGTGAATAAAAGGACTCATTACTAGTAGCTTAAAATAAAACCCATGTTCTTTTTAGTTCTTGAACATTTTCTGAGGTTATATCTGCAAATTTACGTGTCCACATTAAACTCCAAAAGCAACATCAACGTATTCTGAAAGTTTCAGCACTGCTTCTAGTGTTGTTCATTGTGAGCATCAGCACAAAGTTAAGACTTGTTATCTCTCCAGAAACAATATTGTATCTCATCTGTTGTCATGCCTATCTAGCAGAGAGAATTTCATAAATCAAGATGTAAAATTCAGTTTCAGGGGTCACTCAACTTGGAATCAAAAAACAAATTGGTCTCTTTTACCTCTAAATCATGTTGATGTCGTGGGATGTTCCACAATACTATGACCTTCTCCGTAAATTCCAAATCCATTTTCTTGGAACAGGCATTGGCCGATGGCTGGATTCATGATCTGCAAAAACCTGAAACAAATACAAGAGCCAATGCCTGAGGTACCCGACTTCTGCATAAAATAGATTCTCAAAACATAATGGTGGAACACAAATTCTTTTACCTCGTTGACCTGAAAATATGTTCCATTCAGAGGAAAGGACCCCTATTTGCAGTCCGGCATGGTATCTGCTTGTGGAAGTTATTGGGTCAATTTTCAGGCGAATCATTTCCTTTGAAATACGTAAGTGAGGGTGAGTTGAACACGTAAACAGATAAAACACTTCATTAAACACCCTTTAAAATAAAAGGGTGTATAGTTTCCAATTTGATATGACAGTAAAAACACAAACAGTAAGAGCTACATTTTCCAGCCTTTTGATTTCAACTTTAAGTGCTTTCAAAAGTTTAAAAGGTCAAATCGAACATCAGTCCTCACTTCAAATAAAATTTTCAAATTGGCTTGTCTACCCAAACAGACTCTCAGTTGGCTCAACAAAAACAATTCAATTAGATTTCAAATACCATCACACACAACGGATTAAGTGCAAATCTTAATCTAGAATAAACATATAATTAGCAGAAAAAGAAGAGCTAATCTGCCACTAGCTAACCTAGTATATGCACTTGCAAAATGCCTGCATTGTCCTCTCATTGGACACCCATGTAAAACCACGGTACGTACAGCAGAATTCTCACTGGTACGTAGTTGAGAAAAGGTAGTTGAACTTTTACAGAAAGAGGAATCTTGTATTCCCTGGGCTGCATCTGTATAACTTCTTTCATCTCCACTGAGAGTCTTAGTTACGGGGCAAACACAAATTTATCTCGTATCTTGCTCAGTTGAACATGAGCATGGTTTCTCATTATTCCTATCCGTAGATTGATCACAAGCAATCTCATTATTATCAACTGATTCTTGATGGTCCACATTATTCTTGTTGGAATTACGTTGTTTAGTCACAGATGGAGGAAATTTTGCAGCAAGAGGCATAAAAGCAGAACTGCGAGGCAACAAATTCAAAACAGGTTGCATATTTTAAAACATGTGAATTTTCTTGCAACTATTTATATAAAATTCTCGTTTACCTCGAAAGATGGTCGCTGACATTCTGAGTTAGGAAAACTCCAGTCACCAAGTCAACAACTGACCCTTTCCATGGAAAGAGTCATCTGTCCCCTGGAACTATTATACAGAAAAATAATATTATAACAATATCAATCATAGGTGTCACAACATCAAAAGTGAATCAACGTAATAGTTATAAATCATGCACCACATTTCCTTAGTTTAATTATCATTTGTCTGGGGAAAAAACAATGAAAGGAATGAAGTCAAGGAATTATCAGAAACTTAAATAAATTTTGCTTTTCCATTATTAGGTGCAGTTCACTCTATCTTCATCCAGATCAATTGTCTTTTAAAACTCTAGAAACATTTTTTCACAGATATCTCCAATCATGAGGACCAGTACTACTGATATCAGTATCATCCGCATCCTCGCTTTTTTTAAACACACATTCAAACTGAGCTCTCAATTTCCCCAGGTTAATTTTTTTCATGTAAGAGACTGTTGTGTTTATAATTATGCTAATATGGATGCTATGGTAACTTTTATTTCTAACTGGTCTAGCAGACTGAGTTATTGGTTTAATTTTTATTTTGAGATGACTGATCACCTTTAATGGAAAACATAAATGTTTTAACAAAATTTCACCACATTTAGGAATATCTTCAAAGATAGATTTCATAAAAGAAATGAATCTACAAAGTGGTGCTTCGAAAAGTAATCTTATGTGCATTTAATTTTCTTTCGCGGAAGAACCTATTGCATGTCTTTTTAATTGATCAAACAAATAAAATTAGAATTCATTAATCTAATTCTATCTAAACAGGATATTACTTTGAACATACGCTAAAAGTAATTAAAATTATATTATATTAGCTTTGAGTTAAATACTACATGTTATTGAGTTTGAAGAATCACTCAGCCAGAAAGAAAAATACAAACGGTCTTTATGTCATCAGAAGAAGTCACTAAAATAATTTTTAGAATTAAGAGCTAAAATATCAGCTCTTTCTCAATTGAAAGAAAACAAGTTATCACTGTCATCATCACATTATTATTTAGTATAACACAGAAGCAAAGAAATACTAGTTATTATGGTGGTCAATACAATGTCAAACATAAAGAAGACTTTTGAACAGTGCTTTATCAAAAAGTGTAATAATGAAGTTAGATATACCTTGTATACGATGCATGCAAGAAATAAATGAGTCTATTCGTCCACGAAATAGTTCTCTGGTACTATCCCATATTTATTTGGTTTCATTGTCTACTTCTCCAATGTCTTCACTCCCATCAGCAAATTCCAAACCCTCAATGTCTCAGCATCAATATCAACTTTTGGCAGTTGTTTCCGACTCTTTGAAGGATCAAATTTCCCTTTGTAAGGAAGAATTGCACCGCTGATTTTTTGATTCCGTACCACAAGTTGGTTATTGACATCTGATATACATAGTCTCTCAAACATCTGGCTAATATAATCAGTTATACCTTGGACTTCATCCGCTGAAAGAAGAACCAAACACATAAACTACAGCTCGTCAATCCTTATAAAGAATGATGTTAACCCAAACTAACACTGTCTTTTGTACTAACCGATTAGGTTCGGAAACATATGTTTTAGGTCAAGATGTTGGCTCACAAAAATCGGAGTTTCAGACAAACTCTGTGTATCCATATATGGAATGTACTTGATCGAAATCTCTGCACAATCTTCAACATTTTCCTGTCCAGTGTCTTGGGTTACAGCACTAAGGGCCTTCAAAGGAAAAGCTGTTGGAACCAGACACGAGGGTGATAAATCAAGACTTTGAGCAGACATATTCGAATGTTTCCTTTTATATTGGACTGACCGAGTTAAAGGAAAAGTACATCCTTGTAACTCTGGATGTTTCATTTCCTCGTCCATACGGCCATACCCCAAAATTTAGTCTTTCGACTACAAGTCCGACGTCTCTTTTTTTCTAAAATTTGTCATAGGGCACAAGCTCCAAACACAGCTAAAAGACTTGGATCTTTCATTGCCTCCATTATCTGTCTTTGGCTGGGCTGAATCACCCTTAAATTATACCCTTTTATTGTGAAGTTGGACGACAATTCGTTATTCATGACTCTTTTCTGACTTGTCCCATCAGCTTATCTCGTAGACGGACATCTTTTTTGGACAGTTTATGATATTTACTTCTTTTCTTGGAAGTTACTTTACGTCTAATGCATGGATCCAGTTTTTTCCAAAAACATAGTTGCTCTTCATTGTTTCATTCTTTTTTTCTTGAACATTCTTGGAAAGTTTGTTCCAAGTTTCCTGCTGTTCTTTAGACACTCGTTTGGTCGGAGTATCCTTTTATAGACTTTAAGTAGTTTAAAAGATGGTAATTCACTGAACCAAATAGTGAGCAGCATTTTGTGTTATATTTTATGTTATATATATTATAGAAACATTTTGAGTTAACATTTCTTTTTTTATTTGTTTTTTCATTTACTGAAATCCAAACAAATGCTTTGGTTCTGTGCTAACTATATCTAAGAAAAAAAATTAAAATTTCCATCTGTTATGACTATAAATTATACTACTTAGAAATTTGGAAAGCATTTATAAATTAATACGTAGAAATGCATGCTCTTTTAAATAAATAGAAATTTATGTTTCGGTCGGTTGTATGATTTTATCATTCATTTTTTATTAAAGAAACTGGACACATTGTTATATGAAATAACCAATTTTCATGTGTCTTGAACAATATAAATGAGTCGAAGCATCTCTAAAAGCAACTATTAATTGTCTTATAAAATACATATAAAAATTTAAAAAGTGAGGGAAAAAAAACATTTCTTGAGGCATAACGCAAAACACAAGTTAGATCAAATTGAAGGAGATTACAAAATATTAAAATTTATTTGTACCCATAGACAGAATATAAGGTTAAGAAAAATGGAGCCCTCTTATTTTTGAAATTGTTAGGCTTGGATAGTACATAATTTAAAAAAATTGGGCATTTATTTGAAGTTAGATGAATAAAATATCACACTACTAAGTATTTAAAAAAAAAAAAAAAAAACTGGACCCCCTTTCGGACGTGGACCTCGGGGGGAAATTATTCCCCCACCGGGTGTGTTAAAGGTTGATTCCGGTGCAGCATAGAATTTCACGGCCTTAAGGCCGTTTCATGTGCTCACTCATTCATATAACAGAACTGAATTCACACAGAGTTTTTATAACGTTTAAAATATTTCCGCAGTTTGAAAATTTATGGGATGACAAATGTTGCATGAATTAATATGTGGCCAACAATGGAAACCCGAAACTTATTTTCTTCCAGTAGCAAAATCCTCTATAAATATAGAAGAATTTTCATCAGTACAAGGTCTAGCAATGATGAGTGGAGGAATCTGGAATCCTCAGCCCGTCTTCATATTTCACAGCACAAGAACTTGCGTTCTCCTGGGGCAATGCATTTTCCTCTCTAAGTTTAGCAGAATTTTCTCTCACTGGTACAAGGTCCAGAAATGGTAGTTGAACATTTATGAAACGAGCGATGCATTTTCTAACACCTGGAAAACCTTCTCCCTAAGTACAGCAGAATTATCACTGATGCAAGGTATAGAAATGGTACCAGAACTTTTACAAGAAATGGAATCTGCACATACATCTCCAAATTTCATATCAACGATGCTTTGATCACATGAAATTCTATTGATTGTTAATTTGCTGGTGTGGTGCTTTTTCCCTCCCCATGTAAAACCTCCCTAAGTACAGCAGAGTTCTTACTGGTACACAGTAGGGAAAAGGTAGTCAAACCTCTACAGGGAGAGGAATCTTGAAAGAAGTTTATTTAAGGGTGATTCTGCCCAGCCAAAGACAGATAATGGAGGCAATGGCTGATCCCAAGTCTTTAACTAGCACGGAGCTTGTGCCCTATGGAAAATTTTAGGAAATGAGATCTCGGACTCGTAGTCGAAAGACTAATTTTTGGGGTATGCACGAGGAAATGGAACGTCCAGAACCACACGGATGTACTTTTCTTTTAACTTGGTCGGTCCATTTTGAATAAAAGGAAATGATCGAATATGTCTGCTCGAAGTCGTGATTTATCATCCTTGTGTCTGGTTCCAACAGTTTTTCTTTGAAAGCCCTTAGTGTTGTAACCCAAGACACTGGACAGAAAAATGTTGAAGATTGTGCAGAGATTTCGGTCAAGTATTATTGTCATAGAGTTTCTCTCTCCCAACTCCTCTGTTGCACGTATTTCACAAACATCTAGCAATACATATTAACCCAGAGAACAAATCTACAAGCAGTAACTATGTTAACAAAACAAACATATACCATTATTGTTTTTGTTGCTAAGTCGAGAAAACAAAAACAACAAAGTAAACCAAACATACGATCACATAGCCAAAATCATTTCCGCAGTTTGAGGATTGCGGAGTATATTTTCCTCCGGGAACCTACGGCATTTATCCCCATATCTTTGAGATCCTCTAACGTTAACATTGGCAAAACCTCATCATCCACCTCGTGTATTTCGAATACCGGCACATATCTCCCCAAACCCAGTCCAGTTAACCACTCTCGGGCCCCGATATTCCCTTCGTTACGCTGCTGCTCCGGTGAGTTAACCTCCTCGTGAAGTACTCCATTGGTCTCTGAAACTCGAACTCCGCCGCCTCTCCTCTGGTGATCCCAATAGTCGATTCCCATATTCTCCGCAGAATTGACTGGACTATGATCTTTTAACAAAGGACTCTCCGAGCCCTTCATCTCGAAATCTTCCAACTCTTCGTTATTATCGTTGTGGTAAGTTTCTTCTTGAAAAGCATTTGAGGTTTCAATTATTGCCCCCTCTCTGCCACCGCCATTGGCAATGGTGGTAGAGTCGAATTTATTCCAATTCGTGCGAACCCTTTTGGTGGGTTTATTGCTTTTCGGCTTGCGGTACGTGAAGTCAACAAAATTCTCGGAGGGCCCAGGGAAATCTTGGAAATTAAGGTCGCCGCCGTTAATGAGGTTGGTTAGGGGGCGAGTTTTGGAGGTTTTGGCCGCGAAAGATGGGTCTTTGTGAAATCGCCAGGCTTTGGCGGATCGGCGGCGGTGATAATCTAAAGGTGGGTCGCCGCCTATCTCCCCCAGGCGAACGCTGGGGCGGCGCTGCCGCTTGGGGGGATTATTTGGGACTTTGGGAGCGATGGGCTCGTTGGCGGTGGTGGGATGGTGGTCCAATGGATTAAGGTCTGAAGACAAGGCGAAAGAGGTGACGTTCGGAGAGGTGGAAGAAACTAGGACATCCGGAGGCGGCGCTGGCTCCGATGCCATGTGTGTGTGTCTGTGTGTGTGTGGACGGTGGTGAGAAATGGGAAATTGAGCGTGCCTTCAGAGTGGAGAATCAACCGGGTGTGGTCGGATTATTCAGGGATTTTGGGTTGGGCTTCTTCGTGTTGGGCCTGTTGTGAAAATAAACTAGCAATTCAGATGCTTACCAATGGGCTTTTTTCATATCAAAAAAAGTCTAAATCTGAACTACTTACTCTTTTCTTCTACCACATACCAATATCAAATGTCCAACATATATCCAAGTACTTGATCATTAAACAAAAATGTAATAACTATAAAAAGTGGGATAAATTTTTAGTTTCAAAAAACATGTATTAAAAAACAAAATAATTAAGAAAAAATATGTTTAAACAATATATACACACATATGTTTTATATAAAATCATAGTTTTATTTTTATTTTATTTTTTTGAGTTATACCCAAGTTATAAAAGTTTCCCCGCATCGCTAAAGAATTAATTTGGGCAATTAATTTTTTTTAGTTTTAGAAAATAAATTATACAAAATAATACACTAAAGCATCTAAATTTCATTAAAAAAATATTTCCATATTGGTTCATGACAAAGGGTTACATCACGACTCTAGCTAGTGGATATATTAAATATTATACATTATTTTATCTGAACAATTAATATTGTTGCTGCATGCCCTAGTCCACAGAACTTCCACTCATTTTCTTCCATCTTTATTGTCAATTTAATATTTCGAAATTAATTTTTTCCATATAAAAGTTATTTAATATGGTTTGGTTGTATTTGGATTGAAAGATTTAATTTGAAAGAAAGAGATTTAATTTGAGAAATAATCCAAAGAAATTATTTCAGATTAGTATCAAACTTATTTTAAGTTTTCTCGATAAAACTTAACCACACAAGTATAATATAATATATTTAAAAACATGCATTTGGAATTCATGATTTCAAATAACTCATCGAATACATCCTTAAGAAATCAGAGTACTACATAAGTAGGAACCATAGTTTTCTCTGTACATATATATATATATATATACATATATATATACATATATATATATATATATATAGACACACACACACACACACACACGATTGGGAATTAATGAAAACAAAACCGTCACGACTCACATGCAAACGTGGTGACTCATGAAGCATCCTCTGTTGACCAAGTTAGCTGACTTTGCCTACAGTGGTAGACTAGTCACTCATAATTGACCCAATCAAAAGACATGCTTCGTCTTCTTATATAACAGTATATTATTTATTTTTAAAATTACTTAATTTACAAAATTAAATAAATAAATAAATAAATAATCCACTTCTGAAATGAATTTTCCCCGAAATCAATCCTAGAAATATCGGCCCTAAGTATATATAGATAGACTCACTCCTCCACCGCTCTACCATAGACACCACTTTCTCTACAACGTTAGGATACGGTATCAAGCTTATGTGCGCCGCCGCTCACCGGAAAACTTAGTGCCTTGTTTCCCCTTACGATCGGCGCCGCCGTCTTGGTTAATCTTTTGTTCAAGGTACTGTATATATATTTCGAATGGGGTCAACGAAGAATCAGCGGGAAGCTGCAGGAGGCCACAAGAAGAACAGGACAGGGAGATTGGCGGAGAAAGCTTCGTCGTTTCACGGCAGAGGTGGCGAGGTAGTTGCGGAGATGCTTCCCAGGCCGATGACGGTGCCGGAATTGTTTTCCGGTGCGAGGACTGGTGGAAACAAGGCTGATGAGATGGTGATGAGAGGAAGGCCGTCGAAGCTGACGAAGTTTCTGTTAAACGTGACGGTGCAGAGGAGTCTAGGCCCAGTGCAGGTGTTGATCTCACTGGAGGCCACGGTGGAGGATTTGATCGCGGCGGCGCTGTGCCAGTATGCGAAAGAAGCACGGCGGCCGATTCTTTCGTCCGATGCTTCAGCCTTTGACCTCCATTACTCACAGTTTAGCTTAGAAAGTAAGATTTATTCTTTGAATACTTCCACTGTGTGATTCAATAATGAACTTATCATTCGATAAATCGAAAAAGGCTAAATATAAATCTGGTTTCCCTACAGGTTTAGATCGGGCGGCGAAGATACAGGAATTGGGATCAAGAAACTTCTTCCTCTGTCCAAAAATGGCGGCGGTGGAGAGTGCAGGCGGCGCTGTAATGACGTCAGGTTCGAGCTATACAATTGAAGCCGGTCTGGATAGGAAAAAGGCGATGCCATGGCTCAAATTCATGGATTTTTTGCCGTAAAAATCCTCGATTACAGCCAGAATTTTCGAATTTATTACAAATATTCTCAATCTTGTAAATCGGTTAGATTCAGTTGGTAGTTTAGAACATTGTTATAACTCGGTTTTTCCGTAGTAGGAAAATATCAGTCTAATATAATGTGGCAGCGTGTATAAATTACATAAAAAAAATATATATGCAAGTTGTTGTGGAAAATAGATGATTAATTATTTATTATAGTTTTTTTTGTTTGGAATAAACATTCATTTACTTTGCATTTACTTCTACTTTGATTTTTTTTCCCTAGCCTGCTAATCCTTTAATAAATTATTTTACTATATATTTCAGCAACTGACTCTTCCATTTATTTAACAAACACCAATATAGACACTTAGATTTATTCCTGGATTATTATGTAAATTCTTTTATTAAATATTGTGATAATACCGACATAACCTACGTATATTAATATTTAATAAAATTAACAATGTCGAATACATGTTTAATTTTCTCGTCCCAACTTAGCCTAAAAGGATAAATAACAATGAATTTCAACATGATAAAAACGAGTACTCGATGTTGATATTTTAATTCGCTTAATAAATTAAAATAATAAATAACACTTGAATTTTTACTTGATCAACCGTACATGCATAAAATAATAAATCATTAATTTACTGTTTCGTTAATGCATTTTTGTCAATACTATTTTTTGGTTTATCCATAACAAAAGAGTAATAATTATACTGTATACATGCACAATTAATCATAGCTTCAGTGACAAGAACGACAATTGTTTGGTCACGAACCGTTAATTCATAGAGGCACAATAATTAAATTTCATGAGGTCTATATCAACTCGCATGTCACGTCTTGAAGTTTGCTCAAGAATTCAATCTTTGCTGACAATAATTGAACTACCCCCCATAAATCATAACCATAACCATAATATTTCTGAAAAATTAATATATGTGAGTGATAAAAATACTCAAAACATAAATTAGAGTTCTTTCTTTTCGGCCTCTGTAGCACGTTACTTGTGGGGATGGTCGAAGCACGTTTGTTTGCTGGCATGAGAATAAAGGGATTTAAATCACAGAATAATCAAGTGTAGCAATTAGATTTTAGAGATCAAAGAGGACAACATTAGTGAATGAATATGTAACTATCAAATTCAACAGTAATATGTATTAAATATGTCCTGATCCAATTTGGTTAGAAAACACACAAATTCACGACAACCATCTTCCTCGAAGTCCCCGTTTTGCAGCTCAAATATGACAAAACTTAGCATCTAACAACCTGGCTCAAGTATGACAAACCTTGGTATCTAATTGCTCCTATATCTTCTTGAGATTATAGCTTTATATCGAAAAATCGAACCTCACTGCAGTTCCAAATTTCCAGCATTTTTTTAAAATTTAATCTCCAGCATATTTCGACTGACAAATGCATGGTAAATTCAACCTTTTTTTTCTTGAGAAGGATTTATCTTAGGTGTTTCAGTTGCTCTAATCTATGTTTACACCCCAATAGCCTTATTTTTGTCACAACACGTTATGGAAGACGGCGTTTATTTTTACCAGTGTTATAATACACGTTATAATACACGTTCAACACGTTATGGAAGACGGCGTTTATTTTTATTTGGGTTTCAGGTAAGCAATTGAACGTGTATTATTAATACACGTTATAATACACGTTCAACACGTTATGGAAGACGGCGTTTATTTTTATTTGGGTTTCAGGTAAGCAATTGAACGTGTATTATAACACGGTTTAAACTTCAGACTGACCCCATATTGTGTTGAAAACTTGACAGGTATAGAACCTCGTAGATGACACGGTTTTGTACATAACTGCGCTTGGAGCAAGTCTGAAAAAGGTGAAGCTGTCAAGGAAATAGATGATGCAATAAAAGGAGAGAAGGTGAACAAGAATTGGAGCAAAGAAGAAAATGTTGTTCAGACTTCCGACCTGCATGCCTATGAAGAAACTTTCACCCCGACCTAAAAAAATACAAAACAGTGTGACAAACCGGACATAGGTCTCGTGCTCAATGGCTTTCCTTGATTCGAGATCAAAACCAGTATCGTTTCACCTTTGATAGGACATTTCTAAATGAGAAATAATACCCATTCATGAGGACGCCACATTTTTTAACAAGAGCCAAAAGAGGGTCTTATCCAACAACATTATGCTTCAACAGAAGAACTTTACCGTCAAGAATTCATACCAATGTTTTACATGCTAAGTATCATGCCAACTGTCTCACCAAATTGACAGAATACAACCACTAGGAAAAAATACCAAGTTTTGAAACATAATCTTACTAAATTAAACATGAAAAGTTGGACGCCTCTAGAATAAAATTTTACGCCTTCAATAGAATCCTTGACTCACTCACCCCTCGACCTGCCAATTCCAGCTCGATCAGAAGTGTTGAGCCAAATTCCGACTACAAACAGAAAGTACCTGTGCAAATTGCATCATAAGCTTTTGTTAAAACAAATTGTCAGTCTTTACAATCAGGCACCTAACCTGCACCTGCAAAACTAGTTAATCGAGTGAGTTTCATAGAACTTCTTGAAATTTATTGAAAAGATATTGGAAAGGTAAGTAAAAACTCACAAGCCTGGTATGTAATGTGGTTACTAAGAATACCTGACTGCAAATACAAAAACCCAAGCACTAGCAGATAAAACGAAAACAATCAAACATGCATTTGATGATTATTTACAGTAACCTGATGACAGTTCGCTCTTTAATCATGATGGTTGGTTTTAAAAAGAGATTTCTCATGATACAAACCTACAGTGCAAGTGGGAAGTCATATAGTAAGCCTACTGAACTCAACAGAAGTCATGAACCCAAGAAAGTCGAAGCCTAAGTGGGGGGCAAATCTATATTCACATGCTTTATAGACAATCAGCTGCACTTTCATATTTATCAGATCAAGTCTGCACTCAATAATTGATTGATACCTAGTATAGTCGAGTAATAAATCCCTGGCGCATATGTCCAGAAAACAGCAACTATATGATACTAATATAAATCGTGTGCGCAGGATAAAAATGAGCTATGAATTTTTTTTGAGAAAAAATTCATGAAACAGACTGACGGAAAAAGAAGTATCTTGAGAGGAAAAGATACGGGTGTGCTCAAACATAAGGTTGGCCTGGAATTTAGCAAATATCAATGCGTAAGTGAGGAGCAAGTTCCACATCGAAAACGCAGGGTGGCAGAAGGAAAAGGAGAGAAGTACAGAAATGGAAGAGTAACATACTAAGATTCGTTACCAGAACATGCAAAATTGGAAGAATGTAGCGAACATGCGGAACAATTAACTACTCAGGAGTCAAGTCACAAAATCATGCACATGAAACATGCATGTTGATCAGAATTCAGCAGTAAAAGAAAAACGAAAGAAAAATAGGTATCATAATATTCCAAATGACAGGATGGTAAGCCTGCACACCGCCTGCACAGTGGAAAATGCGCAGTAAGCTTTATTTCAGGACTGGTGTCCTCTCTTAGTAGAACTTTTAAGCAAAAGAAAAAAGAAGCTGATAATTGACTGAGAAAAAGCACAAACCTTTGTGAAATAATCAATAACCAAGTACATTTTTAGCAGCTCCTGGTCTTAATGAGCTCCAATTTTCTCATTGCCATGGTGGTGGTTGGCTTTTCGATCATCAGCGAGTCCATCATTAGTCTTGTTGGCATGTTCTGCTTCTTCTCTTTCCCTATTCCATTGCTGTATTTTAGCTCGTCTCTCTTCACTTCCTTCCCTAATAGGACTGCGATCCCTCCTGCCATCTGAGCTCCTGTTTCTGCCACTCCTATGGCTGGGACTTGTGCTCCTGCGCCTCCTGCTATGGCTATCACGGTAATCTCGATCATCATCCCTTCTACTATGACTGCGACCTCCTTGAAGACGCTCTTCATGGCTACGGTGTCTGTAGGGGCTTCTGCTACGGCTCCGGCTACGCCTTCTCCGAGATCTCCCAAACAACTGCCGTCTCAATTCCCTATATAATGTCGTGTTTAATACAATTAAACAATTCCGCCCAGCTTAACTATGCTTTACTTGGTTTTGTTTGATGAAAACCTCACTGACTTACCTGCCTATCCTCTTCAGATGCATAAAGTTACAGTAACCACCACGGTTGCAGGTATTTTCCTCATACTGCCTACAGGTTGCCTCACGAAAATCAGTCACTGGAGAAAAATCGACAATTATGGGCCGTCCTGCAAATGTGGTCATTCAGAAACAAACTCACATTCAGTGAAAAATCACGATAAACTGTCTACTGTAGTCCTATGATTTGATAAGTCATTAGGAAACATCAGAAGTCTGAAGAGCCCAATTAAGTAAACTGACTGGGTATATAAAAAAAATATAAAATTAATATGACCAGCATAAAATCTTCCTGTCAGACTGTTCAAAGCATTCGCAGCTTGCTCTTCCTCTCTAAACTGGACATAAACATTGCCAACCTGTCACAAAATTTCAATTAATACACACAAGATCCGATGGAAAATAAGACAGATTTCAACAAATGAATTAGAAGAAATACCATATGGTCGGCCAGATTGTCACAAATATTCAGGCTTTCAATTTCTCCATACTTGTTCAGCTCCTCAAAAAGGTCTTCATAGAAATCCTGCAGCACATGACAGGGAATATGCATCTCAATAACTCAGAAGTAAGAGGCTACAACACAATTAATAAAAATGCAGGTATAGTAAATCCACTTTAATGACTCATAATTGGTGTGCATAGGCTCGAGGCTATAATTGGTGTGCATAGGCTCGAGGTTAAGACACAATAATTATAAATAAAAATAATTAAACGCCATAATTGGTGTGCATAGGCTCGAGGCTCAGTAATGCTCAAGCCTTTGCACCCAGCCACAAGCGAAGGTGCAGCCATTCAATAAGGTGTGTGCCTTAAAGTTAAAGCCCCGTCCTTGGTGAGCTTTTTCAGGCTCAAGGTGCTCTATAACCACACTTCAAATTTAAAAATAGTAAAACTGAAATTAAATGTAACACAATAGCAATTTAGTTTTGCTCACAGATTAATGACTATTTGTTCTATTGTTGAATAATAACTAATGATGTATATATTTAATTGAAAATTATGAGATATTCAGATTCTAGCATATCATTTTTGGCCACATCGATTCCATAAGCATGTGCCTAGCCTCGTTCCTTGAGTTTAGGTTCTACTATGCGGACGCACTTAAGAACATTTCCATTAACTATCATAAATATGTTGCAATATGATAGCATTTATAGAAAGACAAATATAACAAGTGATAGAACACAATGATCTCTCAAAATGAAAATTAAGCTCCAAATAAGGTCGAATTCAGAAGCTCCATCGCCCAACAATTAGTATAAAGGAATATAAAAATATGCAGGCACGTCTTAAAAAATTATTCGTCCAGAATTTAAAAACTTCCTCTATCCCTTAGTAGGGAAGACATACATATTCCTTCGACCTTTGACTTAAAACTCTTTTATCTCTTAAAGCCTTAGATAGGAGACAAATTATGGGTTGAACTCGTAATGTGAAATCCCAAATTTATTCCCTTGTGCATAAGAAGTGAAAAACCAAGTCATCACTAGATTGGTGAGGGAGGATAGTCCGCCATCATCTCTACCTTTCCGAACGGGGCAATGCATCCCAAGCATATCATTAATCACGGATAAGAAAATTTAAAACAAATGGAACGTGATCAGCAGAATTTATTGCTCAAACTTTCTTCAACAAACAAGCAGAAATTAAATCCAGAAAATACAAAATACAAAATAAAAAACGCATCCGTCCAATATTAAAATCCAGCAAACTGAAATTTCAAGCATAACTAATCTATAAATCCATTTCCAGATATGATTATAACTTGAGAAGAAAAATTGAAAAAGGGCTACCTCGAAATGTTCCTGCATCTTCTCAGGGTCGATGGGTTGACCCTGAGAATCAACTCCAGGGGTAATCATATCAGGACGCTGGTACATGTTGGATAGCAACAGCGTGGGGCTTATGCTGGGTTTCGTGTGCAGACGCGAGCAGCGGTCACCGTGTCTGCAAGCTCCGATTTTGAAGTAAAAAGGGCAGTTCACCCTGTCCTTCTCTGTCCCGAAAATCGACGCCAAATGTTCTGCCATTAACGCTTAATTCGAACAAATCTAACTACAATACTCAGGAGGCTTTGATTTAGGGTTTTTGGGTGCCCCGATATGGAATTGAAACTAGAGATTGAGATTCGAGGAAGATTAGAGGTGCTTAAAAGAGGCTTCCAGATTAATCTATCGGAATACGACGACGTTTTTTTAGACAAACAGTTTATAAATATAATATAATATCACAAAGTGACAGTTAAGGTGGTTTGCCCGAGAGGTTAAGGGGGAAGACTTAAGATCTTCTGCACATAAGTGCGCGTGGGTTCGAACCCCACAGCCACCATAGTTTTGTGGAAACACAGCATAAAATCGAAATCTTCTCATTTTCTATTTATACTGATATATCAACTTAAATACAAATTTAAAATAATTTTTCAAATATTTTATATTTTTAAACATATATTATTTTTATTATTATTATAATTATTTAGAAAGTTACTGGGAAAAAAACGATATATCTTGGTAATTTCACAATTGACATAGAATTAGAGACTTATGCAACTTCGTTTCTTATTTATATTAATTAATTATTAAATATTATCGAATATTGTTGATTCAAAAGAGAAACCAACATTTTTGTGCAAGGGCACTGATATATTACCTTGGAATGAATATAAATAAGAAGGTTATCGACATTTCCGTCGTTATTTTTCGAATCGCACACACAATACATATGTGCTTGATTTATGACTAAAATTTTCTATATTACCTATTAGAATATCTTTGTTACTAATAAATATATTTTATCTATTAATTCTTGATATTGAATGTTTCTCTAGTCGATTTTCCCAAGTGATTAAGTACTTTTAGCTTCTATCTGAATTGAGTGATGACTTCAATATTCCAAGAATTTGAAATTCATTGTGATTAGTATAGTTTAGCATAAATAGATTATTTGAAATTTTTTTGTGTAAGTTATCTAAATAATAAAAATCTATTAGGTTTCAAATTATTTCATCCAAACACAGCGTTAACAAATTTAATATTTCTCTCTTTGTTCTTAGGGTCAAGCTAGAGAAATCATAAATACTATGAGTGTAGTAGCACAAACAATGCATGTGATCCGAAAAAATAAGTGGTTTTTTTGTTAATTTTACGATGAATTGTTTTAAAAAAATGAAAATGGTATGACAGAAAATAAGATTGGAAGAAGAAAAATGAAAAATATAGTTTCTTAATTACTGACAAAAAAAAAAAAAAATTGGTTTTTTCATGTGGAATCGATCTCGTTATTGTTCGTCAAAGATGAAATTACTCGAAGGACAAATGCTGAAATGATGCATAAAATTTGAGAGACAATTACCCTGTCAAGTTCAATTCGCATATCAACAGCCCATGCCTCCATGTCTTAGAAGACATTGCTAAGGTCTGAAAGTCTGTCCTGTCGTTTGGTCATTCTAATAAAGAAGATCAGACAAAGCTACAACAAAGCATACCCATAATTCAAAGAAATTTTACGACAAAGTTCCAATACCAGTTGTATAGATGCAAATTATCATGTGAAAATGTGTTTTTTTGGTCAAAAACCACTTTGCCGACGACCACCAACCAAAAATAAATTAAGGTGATGGTGGCAGCTCATTTAACAGTTTGATCGTCCCCTGATGATGCAAAGTATCGAGGGTGTTGTGACTTTTTTTTTCATCTTCCGCAATTTCAAGCACCTCACTAAACACAAAAGACAGATATGACATGAAAACTTTCCGAGTTAAAGGCCCCGTAGTTTTTTTGTCTTCTTCGGCTTCCAGGGCTTGGAAAACACGTGCCCCTGAAAAAATTCAAGCACATAAATCAACATAAAAATGTGGTTATCCGAAATTTCTTGTAGCAATCATATCCAGCTCAAATCATGGTTCATATCTACAGCCATGCTTCATGTAAAGTGGATTTGTTCGATCGTCCCCTGATGATGCAAAGTATCAAGGGTGTTGTGGCTTCTTTTTCTTACATCTTCCGCAATTCCAAGCACCTCACCAAACACAAAAAACAGTGAAATGATGTTTCCATCGGTATTACATCAAACTACAAAAGTCTTTTGTCCACAATTTGTTGATCACAAGAGAATATCTGACATTATTAGTTGCTAAGTTGGCCAACCGATGATATTATCGTCGCACAATTTGTGACCGCTATGTTCACAGCGTGCTCTCCATTCTCTCCATTCTTGAATAGACATAGCGGTCCACTTGTTCACAGCGTGCAAGATCGATCGTATTCTGTAAAAAAAACATCAACATCACCTGAGGTAATTTCATGCACCTCAGTACGAAAATTAGAAAACACGAAAAATAGCTACAAAACGTTTTCGTCACTGTAGACAGACAAGTAACCAAAATCTTATGTGAGACAATTTATTGGTCACAAGAGAGCATCAACATGATGCAACCGCTTGCTAAATAAATCACCAAAAATATTATCAGTGGCACAATTTTGCAACAAACATTATGGTATCAGTCTTTTTCTCCAGCTAACGGCGTAGCTCTCCAATTCTTGAATAGATAAGTTCGAGGGTGTTGGTAGCTTTTACCTTACATCTTCCGCAATTTTCAAGCACCTCGCCAAAACAAACAAAAAAACACAAATAGTGAAACGATGTTTTCATCGCTATTCCGTCAATGAGCTAGCAACGAAAGTCCTCTGTCGAAATTTGTTGGTAACAAGAGAATCAATCTGACGTAACTAACTGCTCTGTTGGCCAACTGATAATATTATCTGTCGCACAATTTGTGACCGATCTTGAATAGACTTGTTCTCAAAATCCCTCATTGTGTTTGTCTGAGGATATGCAAGATCGATCGTATTCTGTAAAAAAAAACATCAACATCACCTGAGGTAATTTCATGCACCTCAGTACGAAAATTAGAAAACACGAAAAATAGCTACAAAACGTTTCCGTCACTGTAGACAGACAAGTAACCAAAATCTTATGTCAGACAATTCATTGGTCACAAGAGAACATCAACATGATGCAACCGCTTGCTAAATAAATCACCGAAAATATTATCAGTGGCACAATTTTGCAACAAACATTATGGTATCAGTCTTTTGCTCTCCAATTCTTGAACAGACAAGTTCGAGGGTGTTGGTAGCTTTTACATTACATCTTCCGCAATTTTCAAGCACCTCGCAAAAAACAAACAAAAAAACACAAATAGTGAAACGATGTTTTCATCGCTATTCCGTCAATGAGCTAGCAACGAAAGTCATCTGTCGAAATTTGTTGGTAACAAGAGAATCAATCTGACGTAAATAATTGCTGTGTTAGCCAACTGATAATATTATCTGTCGCACAATTTGTGACCGACATTAACAGTGGTCCTCTTGTTCACAGCTTGCTCTCCGTTCTTGAATAGACTTGTTCTCAAAATTCCTCATTTTGTTTGTCTGAGGAGGATTGCAAAATCGATCATATTCGGGAAAAAAAAAAACATCATCATCGGAGGTAACTACTGTTGCCCAACAGAAGTTCTTGTTAATTGTGAAAAATAGCATCTTTCTCATCTAACATGCATTAGAATCAAAATCCAACTTTGGCCATGACAAGAGAATGAAATCAGTAACTGATCAACTAAGACGTAAAATACCTGTCAAGTTAAAACTTGTCCCCTATTGTTCAACTATGTTTCACCGTGAAAAAAAAAATTCATGCACATAGCAAACGAACAAAAGTGAGTACGGGTTTAATGGAAATAATATGGAATTTACAAATTGTTATGGCTACACAGATTTTGTAGTTATCACACCCACCTCAAATCATGGTTCATATCTACAACAACTGTGGGTTCTTGTAGCTTCTTATCTCATATCTTGGGATAATTTCATGTACCTCACTACGAAAAATAGAAAACACAAGACATAAAGTTTCCGTCACTATCCGGTCGACGGACTAGTAACGAAAATCTTCTGTCGGCAATTTATTAGTCAAAGAGAACATCAATATGATAGAACCAGTTGCTAGATGAGCCACCAAAAAATTATCTGTGGCACGATTTGCGACAAACATCAACCGAGTGGTCTTCTCAATCCAACTAACAGTGTAGCTCTCCAATTCTTGAACAAACAAGTTTTTATTTCGGCGAAATAACCTTCTTCTTATCTGATTATGTGCCAGAATAAAAAAGATTTAAAGAATCGAGTTGAGGCACCAACGAACTTATTGGGTGGGAGGAACACAAAAATAAGACAGAATGCACTTTCGAAAAGTTAATCAACAAAGCAAAGAATTGAAAATTTAATCAACAAAATTAAACGATTTTGTTGAAAAATTAATCAACCAAGTAAAGAATTGAAAAACCAATCAACGCTAAAATAATACAAGAATCAGAAAAAGAAAAACGCCAAAAAAGAATACAAGAATCTGAAAATGAATAGAAGCGACAGTACAAGAATCAAAACATGGAAAACGCCGAAGAAACACCGAGAAATAAAGAAAACAAAAAAAATATACTAAAAGAGATATAACCTGATCAATGAATCAAAAGGGGATTATCTATTAATAACATAAAAATATAAACATGATAGAAATACAAAAACCTACTAAAAGGATACAAGAACCTGAAAACGAATAGAAGCGACAATACAAGAATCAAAACATGAAAAACGCCGAAGAAACACAAAAATAAAAATTGAACAAAAGGGTTTCATCCAAAACACAAAACCACCGAAAAATAAAGAAAACGAAAAATCTACTCAAATCACCTGATCAACGAATCAAAAGGAGATTATCTATTGATAACATAAAAATACAAAAGTGATAGAAATACAAAAACCTATGACATCATCGGATCGATTAAAATGCGCAGAACAAAGAGAAACTAATATTGAAAAAAACGGCAATAAAAAATGTAACAGAGAAAAACACCGCAAAAATATTAAAGAAAACCAAGAATCTATCAAAAAAGATATCACCTAACCCTGAATCAAGAAACAAAGGGTTTCTCTGTTATGACATCAATTTGTTGAAGCGATGAAAACATAGAATTCTTTCACATATATACGGTTTCTGTGAAAGTTGAAGAAGATAATCCCAGAGGGGCGAAGAAAAAAGATTTTACCGTTCGAAATAAGATAGGATTTTGAGTGATCGATTTAAATAATTTTGCAAAATATTTTTAAACGTTGAATTCGATCTTCAATAAAATGAGGCGTCACACAAAAACAGGCTCTCGTTCTTTTGACCGTTAGAGATTCGGGTGCAAATATGGGCTTTTCGGCACTTCCAACTTGTGGGCTCGTTCAAGCCCAATCCAATCCATCAGATTTCGTTGGAGATTCGGGGTGCAGCAAAGGGCTTTTCGGCAACTTCCAAATTGTGGGCTCGTTATAGCCCTATCCGATCCATCAGATTTTTATCATTACCAATATTCCTTGATTTATATATATTAGTCACGGACAAGAGACACCTGTTGTGTTTGTGTATACATAATTTTTTTTAAAATAAAAATAAAAGATTTAGATATAGTTATTTTATTCATCTCAAAAAATTTTGTGAGACAATCTCACGATTTTTTTATTGGATCTCTTATTTGTGTCACCCATAAAAAAATATTATTTTTTATATCAAAAAAATATTACTTATATAATAAATATAGAGTGAGTCTCATGTGAGACCGTCTCACGGATCATAATCTGTGAGACGGGTCAACTCTACCCATATTCACAATAAAAAGTAATACTCTTAGCATAAAAAGTAATACTTTTTCATGGGTGACCCAAATAAGAGATCCGTCTCACAAATACGACCCGTGAGACCGTCTCACACAAGTTTTTGCCATAAAGAGTGAGTCTCATGTGAGACCGTCTCACAGATCATAATCTGTGAGACGGGTCAACCCTACCCATATTCACAATAGAAAGTAATACTCTCAGCATAAAAAGTAATACTTTTTAATGGGTGACCCAAATAAGAGATCCGTCTCACAAATATGACCCATGAGACCGTCTCACACAAGTTTTTGCCTATATAAACAAAATTGACTTCTCTCAATAATAAAAAAACATGTGAGACTATTTATAGATATATACAAACAAGATGCGTGTGACCTAAAAAATAGAGATAAGTGAAGTGTTTATTTTTTTAATATTAAAGTTACCCATTTTTGAAAAATATCCAATAAAAAATATTTAAAATTTATGATCATATTGTTAAATTTCCATCAAAATTCAGAATAGTCCCAGAAGGTGCATGATGCCAAATAATGTCATCATTGGGTTCAGATGTTCCCCACATTTATTTTACGATTGAAGTGAGTTGTCACTCATTGATTGAGTCGTTGCATTTATTTCTTAGTTTATTTGATTTGGACTCAGAGATAGAGCAGTTTTGAGAGGACACTTCAACTAATCCAATTTCGCGTGTTATTTTGATATTTTGCAATATAAATTCGGGCGGGGGCCCTTTCTGCCTCTGGTGAGCACACTTCGTTACAAATTTTTTATAATTTTTGGTAAAATTACATTTCATTCATTCTTAAAATTAGAATTATGTGTTTGATTCTCAATTGTCATTTCTTGGGTGAGAGCGTTTATTTATGTTGAAAGAACTATCAAACATCGCGATTGGATTACGTGTTTAAAAGTTGTATGCAACTGTATATTATCATAGTCGATAATTATAATTTTTGATAAAATGATAAATGATAGATCATGTAATCCAATACACTTCAATTTTGGCCAGTTTCATAAAAAACTTATTTTTCATTAATCTTATAATATTTGAGTAAGTTTTAAATTTTGTGATACGATCTTACGTATATTTAGTGACTAATATTTTAGCAATAAAAAAAAATAATTTTTCACGAGTGACCCAAATAAGATATTCGTCTCACAAAATTGTTGTGTTTTTTAATAAGACCGGAATGAAATTTTATGTTAAAATGGTAGGAGCCCATTCGAATTTAAGGATATGGTCACAAAATCAAAATAATTGATGTCAATCTGTACTCTGATTCGATACGCCGACGCAGTAATGTGCTTGCTCGTGCTGGGCACAGCTCTCTGGTTGTATATCCTCCATTCATTCTCGACTTGTGGACATTTTGCATAGGCCCATAAAATTAAATTAAATTAAATTTGAAAATTATTTTTGGCAAATTTTTTTATTGACATAATTGAGACACCGCCAACTAAAATATAAATCATAATGATATTTAAGCTAGATTTGGGTCATCCTTTAATATTAGGAAAAAAGTTATTCAAGGGAGAAAAGACAAAGCTGGTGTAGAATTTGTTACCCGAGTCCTCGTCTCCGTCTCGAATATGGTCATTTGTCGTCGGCAAGAAAAATCAAGATGGTGACGACTGGCATTATAACCTTGTTTCTTTCCATCAAATTATTTCATATCGCGACAGATTCTTAGTGATTTTTCATATATTTCTACCAAATGGCTATTAATTCTTTTACGTAAATACTATTGTTTCTTATGTAGGATGGTAAACGAACTGAATAGTTTCGAAAATATTTGATTTGTAGCTGAATTTATTGAATTTGAGCTGAACTCGAACATACTAGAAATTTTTCGAGCCTAATTTGAACACAAATTATTTTGTTCGATAGTTTGCGAGTCGCTCGTGATTCTTAATATTTTATTAATATACAGTATTTATTTTTGAACAATAGTCCGAATAGTTCGCGAACATGTTCGAATCATTCGAATCAAGTTCGAGCTTTAAATTCGAATCGAATTTGAAAAAAAAAAAAATTAATTTTAAAATTTCGAATCCGAATTCGAACTTTAAAATTTTCGTCGTTTTAGTTTGTTTACACCCTGCTCATATAAAATGCATATGCCCAAATTTTACCCTTAAAATCGAGTTTTAAATGAGAATTGAGTATTTTCATGAATATCCTATTTTATTTAAAAAATTCTACGCCGTATGGTAAATAGATTTTATATCATGTTATAATTCACCATTTTCTGTCAAAATCTCCAAAAAAAATAGGCTTAAATTTATATTATATATAATAATGATATACGATGTCACACAAACTACAAATCCTATAAATAAATTATAAAAGAAATAACATTATTTTTCCTAACTCTATCAGTACATAAATATGAAACTTATTCCAACTCTTTCTTGACGTATTACACACTGATGCTTTTTGCCCAATTCGCTGGCAGTAAGCAAGACATTTTCAGATCAATTGAACTCTTCAATTTCCCTTTTCAGTATATAAATTTTTTACGGGTCGGGTCAATGCCGAACGGAGATCGACGACGTTCACCCAAAGTAACATGGACATGAATTAACTTGGGACTATGGTGCCGATATAGCCGAACCCGGCGATGGTGAAGGTGATGACTTGAAGGAATAGGTATATGAAGTAGCAGTTCTTTCCATATAGGAAGTCATAGCATCCGCAAATGAAAAGAAACAATGCGAACCCTAGCTCGTGTACTTGTATTCTGGATAAAGGGCGAAATAATATTTGAGTCAATAAATTGCAACATTTATGGTACAAAATAGACACGAGTAAGGAAATTAAAGCCTAAACAAACTTTCTTTTAGCGTAATTTTTTTACCTGTCTCCGAGAAACTTGAACAGTTGCTTCTTTGGGGAAACATTCTTCGTGTTGGATTTGTTCTTAAGAGCATCTCCAAGTTTTTCAGTCACCACCCATTCATTAACTCTCTTCGCCTCGAGCAAACCGATGAACGTTGCCTTTGTACGATGAAACGACATCACGTTCTCGAACAGAACCCAGTAGAACAACAGATGGAATGACCTGAAAGTTTAAAATCAGACACACGATGGCATCATACCTCAAGAACAAACAGACTTGACCAAAATATCAAAATATTGGAATCTTCGTTTGTGAGTATATATATACCTCGGAGTCCCGACTGAATTAAGAGCGGTAATGATGCAAGGAATGTAAATGGCTCCCCATTTGGGGACGTCAACTTCCGGGATCAGTATAGAAAATGGCAGGACGACGCAATAGAAGAAGAAAGTGAACATGTGGGCTATAATCTTTCGGACAAAGAAGAAGCTGTATATCACATAAAACTTCTTGTACAGGGAAACTTTCTGCAAACAAAAATTTAAAAAATTCAACTAGTTCTAATAAAGTAACATGAAATTTAAACAGTATAGTAGAGACAATATTCTTGTTTAAAAAAAACCTTGTTTCGAACAATATCTAGGAACATTTTTCTGAATAAATTGGCAGGCCCGCAAGACCATCGGTGTTGCTGGAATCGGAAAGCTTTAAAAGTACTAGGAAGTTCACTCTTCACCTGCTCAAAAAGAACATTTCTTGATCAAATTCATTGGGCGCTGGTAATTGACTATATAATATGTATGTACACACACATATACCTGGAGGTCACCTAAGTATATAAATTTCCAACCCTTGAGACCAGCTCGAATAGCGAGATCCATATCCTCTACCGTGGTTCTGTCGTTCCATCCTCCGGCCTCGTTGATCGCTGAGATTCTCCATATCCCACCAGTTCCTGGAGATCATGCTACTAAGTGAATTGTACTACATGCATGGCTAATGTTGTAAGACAGAGCAACGTTAAAAACTTCAACAAAATATGATGGAAGGCGCATTTGATTCATCAAGCAACTCATTCATGATCCTGGAATGTGTGCGGGATATATCATACAAAGTAACATCGAGTCATACGCGTACGATGACATCTGTCTGAACATCTCTACTGACTTCATATATGATTTTTCATAGATTCGAGAATAATTTATCGCAGGACGATCGAGCGTAGATTGTCATAGAATTCATTAGTCATATTGATTGTATCAATAGCTATTGTTGATTTACCATTAAAGCCGAAGAAAGCATGAGTGGACGATCCAACTTCTTGTTCGACTTTGAAATGGTAGTCTAGTGACATCTCTTGCATTCTTGTCAGGAAGCATTCATTCGCATTCACTGCAAAATAATAATATATCATGTTTCCCAACAATTACAGTATATCAAAATCATTTTTTTTTTCGGCGTCGCGGTTTCTGCAGTTATCACCATTAATTTATTTTGACAGTAGAACTCAATTTTTCTCCCAACTTGAAAACCTTGGGACAAATTTCGGAGTCTCTCCAACGTACGAGGATGATTAAAACGTAGCACTTGGGAAAAAACATCGGATTCTTAACTGGTCGATTTGTATTTCGAGACAAGTTGGAAGTTTATCAAAAGTTTTAGTACCAAAAGACAAGAATCATCTCCCTATCAAGATCGGAGTTCTTGTCACATGCTCAAATTATAAAAGAACAAAGGAAAGTTCACAAGAATTTTGTTAGAGAAGTTATGTTTTAGGGTAACACTGGTAGATATAAATCTAACAATATTTTACGTACGGTAGGAAGTAAAAAGGGGGCAGAAAGGTGGTCCAATTCATATATTTCAGATGCCACGTGACTTAACAATTTAAAGTAGGGTCACGAAAGAACAACCTGTAAATTACCGCTTTAAAATTAATTTATATCGAAGTTGTCGGTACCAAACACTCTAAGAGCCAAAAAATGGTAAGATTGCCAGCTCTTGCACCTACTTTAAAGTTTGAACAAATTAAATTCAAAAATATGATATTACAACAAAACTCTTATGAAATCGTCTAATAAGTATTTTTAAAATACGAATCTCATATTTTATCCGACCTATAAAAAATATGATGTATTATGTCAAAATTATTACTTTTGACTCGAGGTATGGGTTCAGTCGACATAACTCATAGATATAGATTCATTAAATCGTCTCACAAGATATCGATTATAAAATTATCGATTTTATTGGGATTATTTTAATTCATATATATATCCTTCTGAGACCACCGACAGTCTCGGATTTATGTGCTCAGGCATTCTTCACTCGTCATTCTTATCCTAGTGATAATTACATTACTTAGGAAACATTTAATGATTAGTTAAATATTTAATGCCCAATCATATGTATGACCAATTATAATAATTAATATATGTGATTGTAATTAATTAATAACGACATGTATAATTTAGTTATGATGATTCCATCAATTATATATTGGCCAAGTACAGAATTCGTGCAGTTTTATTAACACATGCACGAATCGTTAAAAGCTTGAATTCATTGTGTGGATCCAGAGATTCTAAAATTCATTTTTTAAACAAATATATATATGATTATATTATATGGGTCATATTATAATTTTCTTCGGGTCAATAATTATTCTTATCGAAAGATTAGCATTCCATAAATTTTTGGTTAACATCATATTTCGTTTTTCTTTGTCAACTTAATTAAATTCACGACTTGTCAATATTTATTTAGAGACTTACCGAACCTCCAACGAGCTTGCACCAGGGCGACGTCTGAGTTATGGATCAGAAACGGAACGGCTCGCCGGAGAAAGTCCGGTTCGGGTCGGAAATCGGCATCGAAGATGACGACGTAGTCGCATCCCTTGACATAATCGTGTTTCAAACCCTCCTTAAGCGCACCAGCTTTGTAGCCACCCCTTGTTTCTCGAATTTGGTAGACTACGTTAATGCCCTTACTTGCCCACCTTAAACACTCCTTTTCAACCATTTCCTACAACGTTAACAAACGTATTTAGTGACCAAATCAATCCCAACTAACTCATTTACTTCTTATTTTCTATTATTAATTATTTTTTCAGAACTATTTTGTGACTTCAAAAAAAAAAAAAGTTTATAGCAACAAATTAACACCGAGGACCAGAAACGTCAGATATTCATAAGTCGATGGAACATTTTAGCACATTATAAATAAGAGGGACCAAACTGATTTTGGCTCGCAAGTCAATGACCCAGGACCCCAACTTTCAGGATAAATAATTTCGATATTTTAAAATTTACGATGATAATTTTTAAAAGGGGATCAATTATTATATATCATGGTCATAAAATCCCAGTTGTCCTTCCTTGGATTCTCATTGCGTTCTGTAATGAATGTACTGCATGGAAGTGAGTCATTAATGAAAAGAACTTGCACTATTTATGGCAGTTCTTGTGAGTAATAAATGTGGATTATTATATGTAAAAAGGTAAAATTATATACTAATGATTGGAAAAAAGTGAGAACTTGAAGCAGAAAACAACCTTGACTTGTGCTAATTGCATATCACAAGACGACTTAAAATTTCCACAAAGTACATTCACCTTTTAATCGTTTTTTTGCCCAAAAAAAGAGGCCTTTTTGAGAAATTAAAACAGTGTGAATTCTTAATCTAATTTCAAGAAACTAATAAAAATGGATTATTTAGATACCTTAATGACAAGATCAGTGGAATCATCCAATACTTGTATCACCAGCCTATTGGTCGGCCATGAAAGATTACAAGCTGCACCAATGGAGATCTTGTAAACCTGCCAAAACCCACAAAATAAAAACAAAAATAAATCTCTTTACTCGTTCATAAAGAACAATGGAGCCAGTGTGTGGAAAAAACAGAAACAAAAGAACAGAGCAATAACAATGAAAACACACCTCCTTTTCATTGAACATAGGGATCTGAACAAGAACCATTGGAAAAGCCCCATTTCCCATCTCCAAATCGTCTTTCATCGGCTCCCATTTGTACCTTTTTTCAGGCTTTTTCCAGAAGAGCTTCACCAGGATGATAACGACCCCCATGTAAAGCCTTTCTATGAACACCATGATTGACATTGCCAAGCAAACGTACACGCAGATTCTCAGCAGTGGGACGATCAATGGTGCCCTGATTAGCTCCCACAGGAGACCAATCTGCCCCGCCACATCTGCCGTGTACCCGGGAAATGACTCGGGTATAAACGTCTGCGCAGAAACTTCGGCCATAGCTTGATCAAGAAACCGCTAGCGTAAACTGAAAATAGTCCACTTTCTGTGAGTGCTTTCTGAATCAACCGACAGATCCGCTGGCTTGTGAACCCCGTTTGAAACCCGATATTTAGAACTCGAGTTTACGCAAAGATCGAGAAAAAAAAGTGCTTGAAAACTTGCAAGATACTTTCTTTACACCCCTTTTTCTGTTGTTTCTACGACCGGTTTGGGGCAATCAATGCTTTTTATTTCGTCCCATTTGATGTAAACAGGGGAGAGATATTATAGCACAGTGGCATTGTGAACAGACGGAAGAGAAGAGAGGAGAAGATGGGCAGCGGAGATTGTGAGCAATGGGGAAAATAAACGGAAGAGATTATATAATCATTTTTTGGTCAAGTTTTGACTTGACTGTTGCCGGTAACTTTTTCGAGGCAAATTTCTATTAGGTGTTAAAATTTTAGTTATAGATATATTCAATTAATATCGCATTTGCCATCACAATTTTAAGTTTTGGTAATTAAAAAATATCGTTAATATTTAATATATAATAATAACAATGGAAATCTGATACTCTGATAAAGAAAATTTAATATAATTTTAGAAACCAAATTATTAAAATTTTAGAAACCAAATTTTTATTATATTTGGTTTTATCATTTAATAATATATGTGTGTGTGTGTGTATATACACACAGAGATAATTATTGTGTGTTTTGTTGATTTTAATCTTAAATTTTAAATTTTAAATCAATGTGCTATATAATCAATAATATGAAGTATGTTGGAGCAATAATATGAAGTATGTATTTTAAAAAATCGGAAAAACAGCCCAAAAAATGAAAGGTGGTTAATTGTATAAAGTATTATTGGAAAAGTAAATAAAACACATCAGAAGATTAGATTATTTATTCTATATATATATATCTTAATAAATATCATAGTAAATATCGGTTAGTGAATGAGATATTCAACAGATATTTATGTATATTTATATTTATATTGAGTATCAAGTAAATAATGTGCTTGTTATATATATTTGATGTATGACATATTACCCTGTCCAATTTAAAATAATATGTTTTGTTTACATTACTATATAGTAATTTTATAATGACAAAAATTTGTGTGAGACGGTCTCACGGTTCGTATTTGTGAGACGGATATCTTATTTGGATCATCCATTAAAAAGTATTACTTTTTATGCTAAGAGTATTACTTTTTATTGTGAATATGAGTATGGTTGACCCGTCTCACAGATTAAAATCCGTGAGACGGTCTCATATGAAACACACTCTTTAATAATATATCAGAGGATTGGTTGCAAAATGATTTTGATTTTATACTGTAACTTTTGGGGTTTCTTAATAGTAAAACAAGCACATAAGTGATTTTTGACAAATTAGCAGTTGTGTGAATTCTTTTCAAATTTATTTTATATATTATTATAAACTAGAGATTAACATGATTAAATATACTGTTCGAAAATATAACGTGTGTATCAGATTCTATTAATTGAGCTTTGAAGTTATCTATCTTCCACATCAACATAGAATAAATCATCTTATAAGTAGGAAATAAATCTAAAATATGTTTATGGTATATATTATGTATTATATTCTTAATCTATCTGAGGACTATATATATATATAACATAAGTAGTCTTCAATTCATAATAACATACTTAATTGGATTGGATTTCTACGCGGTGGATCATACCAATTTATTTAATATTATGGAAACTCATAATGAATTAAATCACTTTATTTAGTCTTTTATTAGAAGCGAGTTCATATACAATTAATTAAATTATATGAATCCATAAAATAGTTCACAATCGATTCATTGGGATTTCAGTAACCTCGATTCCATGGACACAACTGGTTTTAATTTACTGCAGAATGCGATGCGATGTTACAATTTCTTTGATTTATTTTTGTGGCAGTAGTACGTTTTGACATGCATGCATGTTATCTTGTTAATGGAAATTGTCGATTATTATGAAAATAATGAAATTTTTATGAATGTTATTAAATTGAAACGAGATGACTTTGAAATCTTCTTAGAAATTTTGCCACATAGCCATAAATCGTGGCCTTGCAATCCACGATTTCTTCTAATATATAACTGCGCGAAAAAAATGATAGCTGATGGTAACAATGCAATTCAAATCTTTTAAACTGTATAGTATCTCAAACGCAATTATTTGGTCGATCTGCCCAAAGATAATTATTACATATCAACAATCTTTTTTTTCATAATTGCATTCCTTGCAATCAACGTGAATCGAACTCATAATCTCCGATTTTAGGACCGAGCAATTGTGGACAACATGAGATCTGAACCCATAATCCATTAAAAGCAGTTTTAATGGACACATGAGATCTGAAACTTTATGCCATCCACTTCCTCCAAATTAATGTTGTGCTCATGATGATAAGCTTCAACCGTTCCAACAGCTATTGTGATTTGCCTTTTTATCCAAATGAACATAACCAACCAAAAAACGACCTAGAGTTCCGGCCACGGGAAATCGGTTTTCCGGCATGGAAATGGGATACAAAAAAATGGAAGTTGTGTCTTAACAAAAGACAAGCGGCTAAAAAAATATGGCATTCTATGACTTAATATTGATTATCGATACAAAAAAAAGAAAAGAAAAGTGGATGTCGTCATAAAATTATATTCGTACTAAAAAAAGTGAAATTAGCTCATGATTTATTCGATCTTATCCACATATCAACTAATCAATGATTTTGAGATAGTATCCACATGTATAATTTTTAAAAAATATATATGTTCATCTGTCCGAATACCTATATCTAATCAATATTCCCATATATAAAAATCATGGATTCAATCGTGTGAACGAGTCAGTCATTCCTCGGAAATAGAGGTGAGGTTGGCGCCACGTAGATCGAACATCGAGCGATGGTTGAATCCTAACTGATGTAATCTTAACTTCATTATTACATCATTAAATTTTGTCACTTTCATTGAATTGAAAACGTCACAAATGTTTGACAAACGAAAGTTTCGCAGCATTTAATTACAATTAGTGAGGAGATGTAAGATAAACGACTATGATTATTAAAACAAAAATTGTACCAAATTTGAGGCGTAAAATTAGCCCGACTAATCTGGAGAATTTATAAGGATACCTACATGCACCAATGTGGGTGTAGAAGTTATTAATTTTGGGTGACATGACAGCCAAAGAATTCGTGAGAATGAACGGCATTATTTCGCAAATAGCGACGATTTTTCGTAAACCGTCGCAACTTGAAAATCGTCGTTACTTGCGGATGTTTTTTAATGAAAGTCGCTACTTGCGACGGTTTTTTAACAATCAAAAACCGTCTCTAATTAAGGCATGTTCTGAAGAAAATCTCCCGAACGGAATCACCAACGGCTCTTTTCAAATGGCAAAATTATTCACCAACGGCTCTTTTGAAAATTAAATACTACATATGATATTTACTAAAATTTATTCACTATATATAATAATCAATTTCTACAAATTCATCCCAAAACATTTATCTTTACTAATCACACTCAATATCTCTTCTATATCTTCTCACACTATCAATTTCAATTTCATCATTTCTTTGTTGAATCATAATTTTTAGCCAAATGGGTGACAATAGTCAGAACTCACAAAATCGACCTCGATTTATTTCTTCTACACAATATCCACCACAATTTCTGAATTGGCCGTTTGTTTCAAATTTCCAAGGTTATGAAAATCGTTCGAATCATCCAAATTACACCTCCCGAGCTCCGTATCAACCGCCTACACCTGAATATTGGCAAAGTATAGGCAACCCAAATTTCATGCCGCCTTATTTTTATGGATTATATAATCCACAATACACCGTTATGCCAATCGAAAACGAACCGCCAACTCCTACGTCTGTCCCAGAGACTCAGTTGTCCGACCGTGAAACACGAGTTGATCTCGAAAATGTGCAAAATGCTGATGTAGATGTTGAGGGTACGAAGAAGCGAATAATATGGAAAAAGGAGGAAGACGAGCTACTAGCGAGATCGTATGTCACAATGAGTGATGACCCAGTCATCGGCAATGATCAGAAGGGGAATGATTTCTGGAGACGTGTTGCAAGCTACTACAATGACAATCGTCCCGCTAATTCATTTCGGAGAGCTTTAATCGTGATTCGATCTCATTGGCACAATACCGTCCAAAAAAGGTAAATCGCTTCAACGCAAATTATAATAGTGTTTACAATACTTATCGAAGCGGCCATAGTGATGAAGACATATTGCGGTTTGCATATGAAAAATATCGTGATGAAAATAATGGAGTTGCATTTAATCTGGAGCATGTGTGGAGAATCATGAAAACACGTCCACTTGTTTACTGCACAGTCCGATGATCACTTGGTTGGTACAAAGAAAGCGAGAATCTCAGAGTCGGGAGCTAGCAACACGTCATCGAACAAAGATGCGAGTGTTGATTTAGATATAAATGAAGAAGAGATTCGTCCAATTGGTCAAAAAGCCGCAAAAGGAAAAGGTAAAAACAAAGCAAAATCATCGATGGAGGATTTGACAACAAGATACGACAGTATGTTCGAAAGTTTTACTCAGTATACAGACATAAAGAAGAACGAATCTGAATGGAAACAAAAAGAACTTACAATAGAGGAGATGAAAGCAAAAGCGGATTTGAACAAATCTGAAGCTAAAAAGAGCAAATATTTGCTTAAGAAATACGAAATCCTTTCGAAAGACACTTCACAAATGACGCCGGAGCAGCTTATAGCTCATGAACATCTGTGTGACCAAATTAGAGAGAAATGGAATATGTAATTTTCGATTGATGTAATTCTCTTTTCAATTATCGTAATTCATTTTCACTGTATTTTGTGTTTTTTTTAAAGAGATTGTGTTGAATCTGCATTTTTGAAAACAGTGAATCTGACGGCTAGTTACATTAGTGTTACTAATTTTATTAAAAATTTATCTCAAACATACAACACATACTTTCACTAATGTTTATACCAAACGGCTAGTTATTATCCAATGTCTAGTTTTAATCTCCAACATTTTTTTCATTTCTTAATAATATTTTAATGAATATTGGAATTAAGTTATTTTTAAAATAATAATACTATTTATTTTAGTAAAATTTGTTGTAAAATTTTAAAAATATTAGAAAGATATTGAAATAATTAAAAATGAGTAAGTGGGCAGTGGGACCCATAAATAATGAAAGTTGATATTAAATGAATGTGAATGTGTGTTAATAATGGGAAAATGTTAGTGTAATGAATATGTGGCTCGTGGACCCCATAATTTTTGAGGAGATGGAGAGTTATTAACATAGATTAATGAGAACGGATTGCGAAATGAAAAACTATAACGATCGGGAAATATGAAGAATGCAAATTTCCCTAGCCTTGATATAGAAATATGAAAGATATTATTAATTTGGCACAACCAGTATATAATAAATTAAATAAGTAGACTTTATTTTGCAACCAGCTAGAATTACGTGTTCACATGCTTAGTTTCCATCTATGCAATTAAAAAAAAATTATTTTATTTTGCGTTTTAAACCTTCTCGTTCATGTCAACTCTTTATTCTTCGGTCCAAGAATTTCAAAGAATGATAACGAATTTCGAGAGATATTACAATTTTAAACATCGATATGTACCCCTTCAAATCCAATTCGATCTGAGTCAACTTTCAACGAATTTGAGGTTTAAAAAAAAGTACTTGAATTCCCATGTTCGACCTGATTTTGTAAAATGCATCAAAATTAAGTCGTCAGCATCATTATATTATCATAATTTGACTTGCCCGTCTTATGTGCTTAAGATTTGATTTGCTTTATATGCATGTGATCATATGTAATTCTTGACGTCTAATGAGTAAATAACCCCACAAGAAAAAGTTGTCGATTTGGCAATTTTTTTCCTTTTTCAGATTAAAAATTTATTGCTTTTATCCCTTTTCAAATCTTTGTCTCTATACATAAAAAATTGTTTAATTCAAAAGTAAAATAAATCGGCTGAAGCGCACAAAACTGCGAGATTTGCTATTGGCATGCAAATTTTAATAAATTTTCTTTCATGGGTCATCTCTGCCCAATTTTCCAATTTATTCTGTTGGGTTGTGAAAATGACTCTCACGATTATTAATTAATAATTTTGTATAATTGCCTTAATATCCGCCTATGTTATAGTTTTGGAAAATTAAATATAAGGTGGCTAATGTTTGACAAACCAACATGAAGTCCATGTTTTCTGCTAAGATTCAATCTTAGCAGAGTGATCGATATGTGTACGTGGATAATAATTTTTTAAAAATTAAAATAAAAAGACAAATTATTATTATTTTAGATCGTTTGTTTTAATATTGATCAACCCAAGGTCGGAAAAAAGGAGGGTGGAAATTCGTGGGCAAAGATTTAGCTATGTAGGGGGCAAAATAGGGCTATTTCCACTAGAGAATTTTCATGTATAAATTTGAACATATCATGTAATATATAGGGCTTAAAAGCCCACTAGGATTTGAAGAGTAACCATTCGACCAAGTAAGGCTATTTTTTATTCCTATGATTTTATAGAAGATGGTCAATTTAGGTAGAAATAGAGAATTTGTGCTTTTTTTAAAAAATTTTATAAATTTTGTTTGGCATCAAGGCTGGGACACCTCACTAGTAGCATTGGTGATGTAGTTGTATGAATTTCTCCCAACAGAGATGAAATGTGGGTTCGAACTCCCGTTTAAGCAAAATACCTTGGTATCGTATAAAAAAGAAGATTGAGATACCACGAAAGATAAGGTTTGTTCAGATGTAAAGTGATTCACTTTTGGATTTTCGCTAATATTTTTGATAGTTTGCGTTTGCTCTCATCTCGTTTTGTAACAATTGACATGACAACTTCGATATCGTCGATGTCATATTATATGTATATTTTTAATTATATTATATTCATCAATCGTGTCGTCATATCTACGTGTCTATCAATTAGGTGACATTAATTTATCTATTTAATGTGATGAAACATATCTAAATTGTGCATTTAATAGATAATTGTGAATTTCGAAGAAACACGATGTATGAACAACATATTTATAAGAAATTACGATTGGAGTATGAAACCAAAATGCAACATGACGACGCTAAGATTTCATGGGGTCCCTCTGAATTCGAAAGAAAACGATTTCATTACTAATTAATAAAAAAAATTGAACCTGACAGGAATATGGTTCGTATCCATGTTTAGTGCCGCACAAGAATATTAGATTGTGATTAATTGATAGAAAGTAATATTATAAAAATTAATATCAAATTATCAACCTTTTTTTTCCAAGGTATTATTGACACTTCGTATACTTAGTTTTACTCTTTTGAAGGTTTTTCTATACCTAAATTCGTGATTAATTAAGATATGTGACCAATAATATTTAAAATTTTTATTTGGTCCAGCTTATGAATTCGATTCGACTTACTTATTTTTATTATTTGAACAAGATATGTAAATATTGGATGGATATATAAAATTTCATTTAAAAAAAATATATTTTGCACTTGATTACTGTGATGGCATCTAGCTATAATACATGTTAGGATTATTAAATGGTAGCACATGCTACCTTTAACTTATTACTCATATCTCTAATCCATCCCCCTCAATAACATACTCAATAACCAACTAGACCAATAACTTTTTTTTACTCGAGCCAATAGTTTGTTATAATGGAATCTCGAACTCAACCTCATCTCAAACTTAGGTTTATGAGGTATAAACTATCGCGACCAAAAATTTTTTTTATACAGCAAGAAATAACATTTTAGGTTATGTACAAACTGGTTTATCTTAAATATATTTTATATCAGATAAATAATGACTCGGGTGGTTAAAAAACGTACGGGTCAATATTTTGTTATTCATAGGCAAAATTTTCTGCTGTTAAAACAATTGCAGCTACCGATTTTTGTTCTTAAATAAATTATGTGTGGGGCTTCTGGGCCTATTGTTAGGTAGTTTTAATGAGTCCCATTAGAATTATACGGACTTCCTAAAAGTAGAGTTTATTGCGACAATTCTTTAAATAAGCGATACAATAAAACTGTTAGCCCATTAATTAAGATTTAATTTGTATCTTGAGTTTGAATAATTATTCAAATGTTTAAAAATAATAATATCTGCCCAATTAATAAGTTTCTTTCGATGTGCTAAATTTGAAGTTATGATTTTATAGATTTTTAATTACTCTTTGGATTTATTTCCCCGTGGAAATTTGATTTGAGTTCATTGAAAAGCTTATGTGTCTTAAAATTACACGGTGATCTCAAATAATATAACATGTAAATATACAACCCAAGTTTCTCCAACTTCATAAAGTTTTCGCTCTATTTTTTTGTTTTTTGGATCGTTTATTTTTTAAAAATTGAAATTCCAAACAACATCTCTAGCGAAAATTTCACACAATATCAAATATTTTGATATTCCCAAATTAAAAATCTAACTTTGATGTACAGCATAAAAAATTGCACACGTACCTCATATTTCAGTAATCTCAAATTAATATCCTAAATATAAAAAAAAACATTTCAAGTTGAGTCACTTATAAAATGTTTGGGTTTACCTTTTGTATCATTAACTCCATTCGCGCCAATTTCTCCGGACAGTGCTTGGGTTTAACTTTTTGTATTTTTAATTATTAGTAAATAAATATACTCTTACAATGTCAGAGCCGAAATCGGGTACATCCCGGGAACTCACCTCATTCGGGTCGACCCCATAGATATCGACCCATTTCCTTTTATTTATATTTTCAATTATTATAAATATAATTATTTAGAAATAACCAATTAAACTATCTACTGTTAGTTTAATCATCACTTACGTGACACTCATTTATTAGATGTAATGAATAATATGATTCATTACATCTAATGAGTGACTGACACCTAATCGATAATCACATGTGTGTGTACAGTAGATGTGCATTATATCAAAACTGTCAAGTGACATACATATATGTATATATATTAAATCTTAAAATAGACTACCAGTCTATGTAAATAATTTCTTTTTAAAAAAATAAAACATTGTTGTTTGGCAGTATTTTTGCTTGAAATATGATATTCCAGTTTGTATTTTATTATATTATATATTTTTTAGTTGTTATTGGTGGACATTTGATTATGATTTATTGGCAAGTAATGTTATATATATATATATATATACATATATATATTTGAAAATATTTCATAATCAAGTGTACAATTTTTTATGATTAACATATCTATGTTAAATTAACGAAATAGTATTTCTATATTTAAGAAGCTACAATTAAAAAGTGTTTTTTTTTTAAAAAAAGTGCTTTTTTAATTTTTAACTTGTTTGGGTGGGCTTCTAGTACTTAAAAAAGCACTTATTTAAGTTGAAATTAGAGATTTTTTAAAAGTCCTATTTTAGAGCTTTTTCCACTAGCTTTTTCAATAACCTAAAAAAAACATCCACCAGTAGCCTCTTCTCAATCTTTTCTCCATTCATCTACAAGGTACAATTTTTTTTTTCCGTCGAGGTTTTTGTTCGTTCATTTTTTTTCTGCTTTCTTTTTGCTGCAGAATCTACACTCCCTATTGTTTTTTTATTTTTATTTTTTGAATATAGAATGTATTCGAAGTTAGCTCCTAAACGAGGATTATCAAATCCAAGTCAATTAATTAGATATACGGTTGAGACTGTTGAACCTGGATTTGTTGATGATGGGAATAATAAGGCGGATTGAACTGATCAGAATACCGAAATATTTTTAAAAATTTGTGAGGAAGAAATTGAATCCGGCAATAAGCCTACCAAACATTTAAACAAAACAGGGTACACAAATTTAGTTTCAAAATTTCATGAGAGAACGAGACTCTCTTCGAATAAAAAACAATTCAAAAATAAATGGGATTCTATGAGAAAATATTTTGCACTGTGGGCACAACTTATTGGAAATAATGAGACTGGCCTTGGTTGGGATCATAACAAGATGATCGTGCAAGCTGATAATTATGGTTTTTAAGATTTCAATATTTTATTGTTTTGGTATGGATTTAATTATTTATATTTATACATCACATTTGTTTAGAAATCCGTTATAAAATATATATATAAATTAATGAGTTAAAAAAACACTTTAATGATATGTATCCAAACACATTTATTAATTTAAAAAGTGCTTTTTATCTATTTATCCAAACACAATATTAACATAACTTTTACTTAAAAAAACACTTTTAAAAGCCAACTTAAAAAACATATTTTTTAATCAAAAAACTTTTGATACCGAACGGGCTCTTAATTCCCACTCTCCCACGAAACACAATTAATTAATTGATGAACATTTAATTCAGTTATATATAATATCGAACAAAAAAAAAATTTAATAGATATGGGCCGGACCCATTTTTCGAAGTCGGGTCCAATATATGGGGGTAAAGCGGGTCAAGTATAATGGTCGTCCATGCCGGTTTGACACGAAGCACAGAAGAGCGACGAAGCCCCTTTTGGTTAGGGCTCCTTTACCATTATCCCATATCCACATCAACGCGTACCACACCCTCTCGATTTTCATTTGTTCTCTCCGATTTTTTCTTCAATGGCGGTGTTCCATTAGCTTGAGGAGGAAAAGTACCGTAAAGTAATTTCTTTTTTTTTATCTTTATTTTTTTTCATATCGTTCTGAAAACGCACAGTTGTACATTTTTTATTTTTCATCTGTGTCAGAATCCAATCGATTAACTGAATTTTTCGTTTATTGTTTTTTTTGACGTTCTGATTTTAATTTGCAGCCTTTTTTGTTGGGGGATCTTAAAAAGGTTCTATAATTCGTATTTGGTTTGCCTGTAGTTAGATTTTGCTGCATAATTTTGTATAGCGTGTGTTGATGGAATTTGATAGGTTTGGTGAGAGCGGCTTCTGTTTACTGGTGTTCTAACTGCAGAGCAATTCTGGCAATTTTGGAGAATATTTAGGGGTTGGTATTGAATTACCGTCGGTGATTGGAATGGAGTCTGAGATGGTTGTGCCTCCGCCTCCAAAGCGGAGGGGAAGAAAAAGGAAGATAATTGATGTACAGGATGTGACTGTGGATTGTGAGGGCAAGAAGGTTTTGCAGACTAGGTCACTAAAGTTAATTGGTAGATATGTGCTGAAAGAGTTTCAGGGAAGTGGTTTGTTTTTGGGAAAAATTGTTTCTTATGCTTCAGGTTTGTATAGGATAAGCTATGACGATGGGGATTGTGAGGATTTGAATAGTGGTGAACTCAGGTCTTGTTTGGTTGAAGACGGTGATTTGATTGGTAAATGGTCGGAGAGGAAAGAGAAGTTGGACAATTTGCTAAGTAAAGAAGTCACTCCAGAGGTTTTGAAAGTTGAAAACATGGTGACAGAATGTGCTGATCAGGTTGATTTATCGATTCCAGTTGAATCAAGAAATAGTGAAACTGGTAATTATGAAGTACAAGAGGTTCACACTGATGCTGATGCTGATGCTGATGCTGATGCTGATGCTGATGCTTCAAGTGATTCATGTGAGAATACTCGATATCAGGATTCTATTCTAGACATGGAAGTGCCACTTGTTCCACCACCTGAATTGCCTCCTTCCTCTGGACACATTGGTGTTCCTGAGGAGTATGTTTCACACCTTCTCTCTGTCTACACATTCCTTCGTTCATTTAGTGTGCGACTCTTTCTTTATCCCTTTGGATTAGATGAATTTGTGGGGGCACTTAATTGTTCTGTTGCAAATACATTGTTGGATTCTGTCAACGTTGCTCTAATGCTTGTCCTGAAGCGCCATTTTGAGAGGCTCTCGTCAGAGGGTTCAGAACTTGCATTAAAATGTCTGAGGTACTTTTAAAAATGTTCTCTACAACTTTTTATTTCTTTTTGAGTAGTAATATGTAATCATGGAAATCTTTGATGTGACAATTTTTCTAGTAACTTTGCATACACTATCAGTGAGACAGTTGGCGAGGCAAGTTATCCGACTTTGCCTGATTGTTGTTCTCATGTTTTGTTAAATCTCAAGTCTTCGAGTTTGTTCTGGTTTGCGTTATTATGAAAATAATACTGCAATGACAGTTTAGGTAGGACAACCTTTTCTTTTTCCAAATTGACAATTGTTTATGGAAAATGGTCACTTGTGCTTATCTTTCAGCATTAGCCATTTTTTAGCATCGATTTTTGTTTGTAGTGATATAGAACTTTATCATCCTTCTGCATTTAGGTGCCTGGACTGGAGCTTGCTTGATGCTTTAACTTGGCCTGTTTATGTGGTCCACTATCTACTGGTGATGGGTTATACAAATGGACCTGACTGGAAAGGTTTCCATACCCATTCTCTGGAGAGAGATTATTACACTTTGTCAGCTGGAAGGAAGTTGATGGTTTTGCAGATATTATGTGACGATGTTTTGGATTCTGAAGAGCTAAGAGCAGAAATGGATGCTCGCGAGGAATCTGAAGTTGGAATAGACGTTGATAGAAGTGCGGTATTTGCTTCCACTGGTGTTCCTAGAAGAGTGCATCCTAGATACTCTAAAACTTCTACCTGCGATGACAGACAAGCCACACAAGGTATCACAGAGCATCATGAGATACAATCTTTTATCAGCCACTCAATGGGATCTCAAGTAGGTGAACCAGTGGAAAGTTCTGCTGACAAGGATGGTAATGGTGATGAATGCCGTCTTTGTGGAATGGATGGATTTCTGCTCTGCTGTGATGGCTGCCCGTCATCTTACCACGCAAGATGCTTAGGACTGAACAAGATGCATATAGCAGAGGGCTCCTGGTACTGTCCTGAGTGTAAAATAAACGCAACTGAACCTAAAATTTCACGCGGAACGGATTTGAGAGGAGGAAATATTTGCGGTATCGATCCATATGAACAAGTTTTTGTTGCTACGTGCGACCATTTGCTTGTGTATGTTTCTAATTTCTCTTCACCTTTGTATTATAATATTAGTTCTTTCCTTAAATAAGATGTATCTGCCAGTTGGCTTTCGTTCCCTCCTGCTTAACGTTGAGTTGTTTATACTTATGTCATCTTGTAATTTTAGATTCTCCGAACTTCAATAATTCTTTCTGGTTCTTTGTTGCCTGTAATTTTGCAGATTGAAAGCCTCGATTGACTCTTGGACCTGCCTTAGATACTACAGCAGGCATGACATTCCCAAAGTTCTCTATGCTTTTTATTCAAAAGCAGAACATGTCAATTTGTATTCAGAAATATGCAGAGAGATAATGCATTGTTGGGAACTGCCAGGAAACATTTTACCACATTATGAGGTTTCTGAAACTGGCTTGCAGTTTGCAGATGGGGAAATTAGTGGTGAATGTACTGGTCAGTCCCTTAATTTATTGAATAAGTTGGTCCAAGACATGACTGTGATTGATAATGTCGGAAGCTGCATTACTGGTATTAATTCAGCAGAGATGTCTAACTCAGATGATACGAAAAGTGTTCAAAAACCTGTTTTATGTGATAATATTTTGTATACGCTTACGTATGACAAGCTAGAGACAACTGACCCGACTTTATTCAGTGTTTCAACCGTCCGGCCTGCTAATCCTTGTGAGTTTAATCAACAAAGCACTTCAAGCATGACAGAAACTTTTACTCACACCACAAATAATAATAATGGTTCTGCAATTGGTAATTCTTTGATTGGCATGCCTTGTACTCGTCGGGAACTTGATAACTGCGTTGGCGGAAACATGTATGGAAGACAACATGATGGTTGCTTATACACGGGATCTTCATTCAACTCAACTGATTATATAAATTATTATTTGCATGGAGATTTCGCTGCTTCTGCAGCTGCTAGTTTGGCCACTCTTTCATCTGAGGAAAATCAAGTTCCCGAGTCTCGCCACTTATATAACCGTCGTAAGGGTTTATCTGACAGTGTTTCGCTTCAGCTGAAAGCATTCTCCATGGCAGCTATGCGATTCTTCTGGCCAAACACCGAGAAAAAGCTTGTGGAAGTCCCAAGAGAACGGTGTAGCTGGTGCTTTTCTTGTAAGGCTCCTGTGTCAAGCAGGAGAGGATGCTTGTTAAATGCAGCTGTTTCAAATTCCATTAAAGGGGCTATCAAGGTACTTCCTGGTGTTCGTCCTATGAACAATGGGGATGGGAGGCTTCCTGGTATAACAACATACATATTGTTTATGGAGGAGAGCTTAAGAGGTCTTTTAGTTGGTCCCTTCCTTAATGATGCTTTCAGAATGCGATGGCGCAAACAAGTGGAACGGGCTTCCACTTGCAATGCAATAAAGATCGTTTTACTTGAAGTAAGTGTTTAGTTACTATTGGTTGTCTTGTTATCTCGAGGCAATTGATTATCCATCTAAGCAGTTGTTTATGTAGTTAATATTGTTCGTCAATGTTCTGTTGTCTTTTGTGGTGCATGGCTCTATTCTACCTATCCACAGTTTATTTTGTACTATAATGCATGCGTGCTTTTTTTTCTTTTCATTGTAAACCCATGGTTGCACGTAAAAGTACAAGAATGTAGGACAATGTGATTCATCTACTTAATCTGGTGTGCGCTGATGGTTAAATCTCTAACTTGTGTCGTTTGTGCTGATTCAGATCATTTGTTATTTGAAACTCTTTGTGGTTGTGAGTTGTGATGTTATTTGTACATGGTGTTGCATTAACGTGGTTTCTATTTGCAGCTTGAGGAAAATATACGTCAAATTGCACTTTCAGAAGATTGGATGAGGCTCTTTGATGGTATTTCAAGCCAACCTTCCACTTCTCAAGTGGCAGTGAGTGTTACTGGATCAACTCAGAAGCGCCGACCTGGGAGGCGTGGCCGGAAACCCTCTATCGTGGTCGATGTTGCGGTTGATGGTTGTCAGGATGAGCCGTCTGATTTCACCTGGTGGCGTGGGGGTTCATTGTCGAAGCTTGTACTCCAGAGAGGGTTTCTTCCACGTTCAGTGATTAGAAAAGCAGCTCGGCAAGGTGAGATGGATTCACACCCCTTTTCTCGTTCTTCAGTGAAGCTGAAAGCTTATTTTCTTCTTTGTCTATTGAACAATTATGATGCACTTTTTTGTGATTATTATTTACTGAAATTCAGATGTATTTTTCTGACAAATAAACATAGCAGGTTGTTCAAAGAAAATACCTGGAATTTATTATCTTGGAGGGCAAGAAACTCCTAAAAGAACCCAACAGCTTGTTTGGCGGTCAGCGGTTGAAATGAGCAGAAGCGCAGCACAGCTCGCACATCAGGTGCTTGTTATTTATTGATCATATAACCTGGAATCCTTGTATTTTTGACAAAAAAATATTGAAGTAGCAATCAGCTTTTGTTTTATATGAGTGTATTTTTCTAATGTGTACACATGGATTTACATCAGGTCAGATGCCTAGATTTTCATGTGAGGTGGAGTGATCTTGTTCGTCCAGAACAGGTTGCCTATGATGGAAAAGGTCCTGAGACAGAAGCTTCTGCTTTCAGAAATGCTTTCGTCAGTGATAAGAAAATTGTAGAGCATGAAATCAGATACTGTGTCGCTTTTGGTAATCAGAAGCACCTTCCATCTCGAGTCATGAAGAACATTGCAGAAACTGAGCAAATGACAAATGATGGAAAGGAAAGATATTGGTTTTCAGAGACACGAATTCCTTTATATCTTATCAAAGAATACGAAGAAAAAGCAGAGAAAGACAATCCTATGGATGAGTTTTTCAAACTTCAGAGGAAGCAGTTGAATGCTTTCCATAAAAACATATTTGCATATCTCTCTCTGAAGCGAGATAACATGGAAAGGGATTATTGTTGTTCTTGCAATCTAGATCTCTTGTATAGGTATTTTGTATTACACATCTTCCAATAATCTCTCTGAGCTCACTCAACCTTTTCCATTCATTAATATTTTGGATGTTTTGAATGTCAGGAATGCTGTCCAATGCAATGCATGCCAAGGTAATGTGATAATTGACCATATTCTTGTTTTGCTTTATATTTTTTAGCTCAACTGCTTCTTATATATGTTGAAAAGTAGATGTTCCATTATTTTAGGAAAAAATAGTCTCAATCAAGAAGGAGTCCTGGTGTAGTTCAGTGGGTAAAACATATGGAGTCTTTCTAATAGTTACTAGTCTTCATTAAATTGTCTAATAGTTTCACCGCTTGTTTTTCTTCACTTTTTCATATTTCAAAGTCAATTGTCTTTGGTAATAACTAATACAACAATTAACCCCCTTGTTATTGATGAAATGTGAACTCCAATTTTTGTTGTCATTTTATGATATCAAAAATGACAAGAAAATACATCTGCTCTTTTTAGTGAACTCGACCAAGTTCTCTCTTTTTCACCACAAAGGTGTTATATTCTTAGCCTGAACAGATTTGTCATTTATGTGAGACAGGTACGAACTGTTATTCACAAGTTATACTAGGATGGGGTTGGTGGTGGTGGTGGTGGTGGTGGTGTTGACTTGTTAATTTCCTTCGAGTTTTTTTGTCGCTTCCAGTAATTTTTAAGCAACTTTTTATTTGTACAAGTCTACCTTCCTTGCAATTTTTTTAACGAACATCATTATTGTCCTTAGGGTTTCGTAGGCTTTGAGCATTCATGTTTATGGATAGAATGCATAAGTAAATCTTTGTAGCGCAGCTTGTTTTGCCAGTGTGTCAATTATCATGTGTTAAAATTAAGTCATGGTCTTTCTTTTAAAAAAAGGAATAACCGCTCAGTGATCAAGGCGTAGTTGTTAAAAGCATGGGACATGCTAAGGCAAGTTGGTGTGGTAAAGTCTATGCCCGAGGTGTGAGGTATCCACACAATTTGATGAAAGAAAGTGTCCTAAAGGAGAACATTAATATAAATATTTGAAAATAGTTTCATCACATATAATCTAATTTATAATTACAAACTATTAAATAACAATAAAATAAGTACTCACTCTTCATTTATAGCAAAACCAATGACTATTTACTTGCGTTTCATCTTGGACTTCGTAACCCAACATTTAATGTCCGCCTAAAAGGTTGTTAGAGCTCTTAAAAGCGTGGCAAGGTTGGGGCTTTATGGTTAAGGCGTGCTCTTCATTAAAAGCTACTCCGTAGACGCATAAAGGCTGATTCTAATTCGGCCTCGAGTCTTATGCTCATGAATTGTGAGCTTTTGATAACCTAGGATAGGGATGTGGGCGCATTATTATTTGAAGCGTTACCCACAGAGGCGCCTAGTAATAATAGTCTTGGTATAAAATGCAAGGCAAGGCATGTGGTTTATGGAAATGAAGCTCCCAAACGATATTATTCTAGAATCTAAATATTTAAAGAGAATATTTAACTTTATTATTATTATAAGAATATACATTGTTAGCTATTAAACGACAATAAAACAATTGGTCATTATTCTACAAGGGAACATGAAATGTTGTTTTCTTGCATTTTATTTTGGATTGGCAGTATCTACTGAGACTTAAAAGCGCGGCAAGGGTGGGGTTTCATTCTCAAGGAGCACACATTATCAAAGAAGCTGTGTTTTAGTTTGTGTCGAGGATCGCATGTTGAGCTTTATATATCCATTTTGACCGCAACACGGGTTGAGCTTTATTGTCCCTGATGATTTGGTGCATGCCTTAGGAACTTTAATAACTATGGACTTGCATGGTATAATTGTGAATTTGCATATTCACCACCACTTTCAATCCATATATCTATCTGTACAATATCGGACACCAAAGACTGGACTCCATCCAAATTAATCTAATGGGAATCAATCATTATCAATGAAACGTGCACTAGGTTTTTTTTATCACCTTCCACATCGTGGTTATGCCATGGTCTGGTTCTTGAGTGTAACCGGGGCTAATATTTGCATTTCGTTCAATGTGTCTAAAGATATGGCGTATATCAATTAATAATTTAACTTATCAAGGTTTCTCTGGCCAGGTTTTTGTCACGGTCAGTGTGCTTCCAGTTCAACAGTTAATGTGAACGAAGAGGTTGAGTTTTTTATCACATGCAAGCGGTGCTGTGAGACTCAGGTGGGCACACAAGTTGAAAGTAGCAATGGGTCGCCTACAAGTCCTCTGCTCCTTCATGGACAAGACATTAGAAAAGCTGCCACCACCATAAAAGTTGGAAAGTTAGCAGGATATAAAGGATCATCAGCATCTGTGAGAACTGTGGAGCATTTTTCTGAGGTTAAATCTGTCAATCGCTCTTCAGTTGCCAAGAAAAGTAAAATAAAAAACTGGGGTTTGATATGGGGGAAGAAGAATTGTGAGGTTGCGAGCAGTGATTTTAGGTTGAAAAACATTCTTTTCAGAGGCAGTCCACATATGAACTTGATACAGCCTTCCTGCCGGCTTTGCAATCAGCCATGCAACAGTGACCTAATGTACATTCGCTGTGAAACATGCAAATGTAAGTGTTTTTTCAGGACCACATCTTAAATTTGATCTTTTCTGCATGTGTTTATAGTTTGAACTGCTTTTTTAGCGTCTGTGCAAGAGTGATTAATGTGTTTCTTTGTGCCTATTTCAGGTTGGTTTCACGCTGAGTCCTTAGAACTGGATGAGTCTAAGATTTTTTCTTTGATTGGATTCAAATGCTGCAAGTGTCGGAGGATAAGATCTCCCGTGTGTCCATACATGGATACTGAAAAAAAGAAGGCTTTGGAGGACAAAATAGAGCAAAAACAGCCTTCAAAGCAGGAGATTTCGGAAATGGAATCTGACTCTAGTGTAATTGCCGAGCATTACAAGGAAGATTTACTGGCTTATTCTACATTACCCGCCAAGGCCGAAATTAGTCCCTTAAGAGCTGATGATCAGCTTCTTTTTTCTCTTTCTGAAGTTGAGCAATTAACTGAGCACAAGTTAGAAGTGGAACCCAGATGGAATAATGCCTCTGTATCTGTGCCCGGACCCCGGAAACTACCAGTCAGAAGACATGTCAGACAAGAAAATCAAGTAGATTATCCTTGTCCTGGAAATCCATTTCAGGTCAAATCAAATGTGGCAAACTCTACAGAAAAACTACCCTTCAGAAGACAAATAACACAAGAAAACAACTTAGACTGTAACTCGTTTACCAATTCCTTTCAATTGGAAGCATCCGAAAAATTGGAAGCAAATGGTATGAGCTATATGCAGGAATCATCACCCCCTCAAGTTGAATGGATTGTTTCTAATGATAACTTCGATGATGGTATAACTTTGGAATATGATTCCCTTGGATGTGACGATATGGCCTTCGAACCTCAGACCTACTTCTCTTTCAATGAGTTACTTGCATCTGATGACGACGTTCACGCAAATGGCAATGAATCCTTGGAAAAAGTTACGGAAAATTGGGGAAGGTCTCCCCTTCCAGAAAACGGATCCCTCGGAATATCTTATGATCAGGAAGAACCCACCTTATCTGTAGAAACATTGGATCACCTTGTTCCTTGTAAGATTTGTTCTCATACCGAACCATACCCAGATCTTTCTTGCCAGGCATGTGGTGTGTGGATACACGGCCATTGTTCGCCCTGGGTCGAGTCGTCATCTTGGGAGAATGGCTGGAAGTGTGGCCATTGCCGTGAGTCGAGATGGTAAAATTTTATGTTTTCTATGTTCGAATAATGTGCACCGTAAGAACTGGGGATGAATTGGATATGCACGAAGCCTGCTTTGAGCAGAAAATGACAAGTCAGCTCGTTACATCTCTCTGAGATTGGAAAAGTCTGGTTTCAGTTGATGGATGCATGATGGTATGGGCAACCACCTGTTCGAGTCGTACCATGTTTGTGCGAGGAAACATTTAAAAAAATCAATAGTAAAGCTTTATTTCTGGGAGAAATCGTGATCGCCATGGATTACGCTCCAATCTTGATGGATAAGCTAGATTTTTTGGGTGCTTATCAAATTGCATCGCTTGTAGGAAGTATCGCATTGTGTTCACAATAGGTAGCCTTCATTTTTTCTGTGATGAGCGACTTTGTTGAGCCTTTTAATTCCTTAGCCAATTTGATCTTTTTATGCCCTTCCAATTCGAAACATTGAAAATATAATATACGGTTTGTTTGGAGAATGGAAAGACGAACACGCGGAGACCTCTGCTTGTCCCATTATGGCTTCTATAGTGATTTTACTTCCATTCTCAACTAGTTGTAATTGATACTTGAATCTCCATGTTTCTCTCCTTTATTTATTTAAATTTATATCAACGTAATGAGATAAGCATAGATCGCCCGTGTTTGTCCTTCCATTCTTCGAACAAACTATGCATTACAACTCATGTATCTCAATCGGATACTGCTATAATATTATGAATTTTTAATTATATTGGTAATATAATCTCTTGATGCATTTTGTATATCATAGGATACCTATTAATTAACAAAAAATATATATTATACATAAAATATAATTTATCTACTATATTGCTATGTACCATATAAGAAATTAACGATGTTTTAGGTTTCTTGGCGTTTTATATTTTAATTTACCAAAAAAATGACTGAAGCAACAAAAATGACATCAGAGACCGGATTTTTATCGGATTCTATGGCAAGCGATGGTTCGAGAGCAAAACAGCTCGTTGACGACGAAACTCGATAGTATTGAAGAACTAGCGACAAATGTTTGATCATAAAAAAGTAATATATCAAAACTAGTAATGGAGTTAACGTCACTTGTTCGATCGTATGGATTGCGAAAAGTGTAAATGTGCAATATGAAAAAAATGAATGGTTGAAATCTTCGCTACGTACGTAAATGATCGACAGACGGTTGTTAGTTTGTTGTTAGGAATTATGTCGCACATCATCTATGTTAATAATTTTAATAATTGATTTTATACATTTAAAACATGAGTATTTATAATGATTGTTATTTTCCACGATGTTTGACCATTCAATTAATTATCCCGTATCTGGTTAGCAGATCACAAGAGTCCATACAAATGTCATCATAGCATGCCATCTCCTAAAACACCGTGCCCCCAAAACAATTTTGCACATGCCCTGCTTCTATCCTATTTGTATCTTTAAATTACTATTGACGTACTACAACTAATAATTTTTTTCTATATATATATATATTTTTTTTTCCATCTAAAATAACATGGTTTAAATCATATCAGTCAAATTCATCATTTGTATCAAATCTATCGAACCATTATGATTTTTCTAAACAAAAATTATTCAATCGAAATTCAACCATCTAGACATAATTCAAGTGATTTTTGTTGGATTAAATATATTGGGTTGTGAAGTTTATGGGCTTTCCATGTGAGTGAATCGAAATTTGAAAATGTGAGTTTGTCTTCCATCGGAAAAATAAAATGATATAAATACGTTTATATTTTGTTACACTTTATGAAAATATAACACTGATTAGTCAAGATACTCTCTCTCGCGCACACCGACACAGGAGTGCAAATCATCAGCCCGATTTGAAATATTAAAAAAACAATACTAGTAGTTCTTGACACCCGATCTGTACATGATCTCGTATAAACAAAATTTTATAAAATAAATAATATATTTCTATTGAAGTACTTTTTTCCCCATCAAGTCGTGAATTCTAAATTTCATGACTATATTTCATCTTTAATAAAATGAAATCATTTCAGATAGTATTTTGAGAATTTTTTTGAGATATTTTAGATACCAAAACTAGTTTCTATTCTATACATCTCTTGTGTACATAATTTATCTATAATTTTTGCGATCCATTAGTAAATATCGATAATATGTTAAATGAAATGGGATGATGGTTGGCAGAATATTTTGCTCGGCGGTGAAAGGGAAAACTCCTATCCGGCGTCTCCATCGCAATGATAGAAGACTTGGGTATTTGTGTTTTTCGTAGTGTGTGCTATTTTTTCCGATCGATGATTGTGTATGCGTGGGGGTGTTCCCTTGGATTCTAATCCTTTTTTTCACGTACAAACACATTTGATTTTATTTTAATCTACGCAAAGAGCACTACCGTACAACTTTTCGCCATTCTCCAACATTGCTCCCATACCTGGGGACTACATATACCATATTTTCACACCAAATCAACGTATCTATTTCGCTGGTTTAATTTAAAACATAGCGATTTGGAACAACGGTTAAAGTCATGAATTGTTGGTATTGATTAGAGTTTTAATATGGTGAACATTTATCATGAGTAACTATGTAAACATTAGTTGAATTGACGTCCACCTATTAGATTTATAAGATGTTACTACCTCAGCCGATGTTCAATAATATCAAAACTCGAATGTATTAAACGTAGTTATTAAGAAAAAAACACGACTGTTTTATTTTTAATCTATATATTTCGAATTCGGATGTGATAGTGACTATGCTGCATGCCTCTGGAGTTTTGTGGGAGTAAATCTCAATAAAGGGATCCAAAGACTATGATACATCGAGATTTTTGTGTGTACCCGCGACGATTGGGGCACAAAGTAGGTGACTAGTTACTTTCCACACGCACCGCGTGTGTATAATTTTTTTATAATTATCGAAGGATTAAAGTGAAATTTGACAAATTATTAAAGGACTAAATATCTATTTGAATTGCTTGTAATTACAAAAAAAATAAAAACAAAAGTATTTGTTGAGATTAAAAATAAAAATAAAACAAAAGTTTAATAAAAATATAATATAAGGACAAAATTGGAAGACACTTTTTTGTCTTTATTATAGAAATTCTTAAGATATTCTTCAAAATTCATAGCATATAAAAATAATTTATGACAATCACTTTGATTATATGCAAAATAAATTATCAAAAATAATTTTACTACAAGTAAATTATAGTATGTACCCGCGGACGTAGTGCTGGCACAAAGTTGGTAAGTCCGTTAGTTCTTGGAAGTTCATCGCATGTCAAAATAAATTTATGACCACCACTTCGATTATAAGCAAAATAAATTATCAAAATAGAAATAATTTTCAGTATCATGAATTCTCATATATATATATATATTATGAAAATGTTACGTAGTTTTAGAGAATTCATGATACTGAAAATTATTTCTATTTTGATAATTTATTTTGCTTATAATCGAAGTGGTGGTCATAAATTTATTTTGACATGCGATGAACTTCCAAGAACTAACGGACTTACCAACTTTTTTTTTACACAAATACATGTTTGGAAATTTGATTTGGTCCCAGATTACTGATTTTATTTTGTTATCTAAAAATATAGAAATTTTATTTCTCTTTTTTTTTTTTCCCTTCTAATTTAAAGGTAAAATCTATGATATAATATGACAGATTTCAGAGAGGAAAACTACATGCAAACTAGGTTTATAAATAAAGGTGTGTGCCCATTTCGCCTAGGCATCATCTTCAGTTCGTACGTCACCTTGAATAAGTTAAAAACCCTCTTGCGAAAACCATGTAATCTTCTAACACTAACATGCTAAATCTCTCTCGTAGATTAATCTCATAATCTACCAATTTCCCATCTGTTTGTTTCGTGGTGCGTCAACTGGCACCTCCATCTCTTCTTCTTCTCCACGTGGTTTTGCGTTCCCTGCCACCCTCCATAGCCCGAATAATTTGTTAAAAGAAAAGCCCGATTTCTTGGTTGTTTTTTCCCAATGATTTTCTCTTTTTATGGAGCTCTTTTTGTTCATTTGTTTACCCTTTCTAGCAAGTTCCTATCTGGGTTTATTTTTTTTTTCCTTTTATTCAATAATCATCTGAAATAATGTTTTTTTTTCAGTAGACAAGGCCCAAGCCATTCTGTTTTGCTCATTGATGGGTTTTGAACAATTTGTAGTGAAAGTGTAGAATCTTGATTTTGAGGCGATGGCTTCAAATATTCGGTGGCGGAAGCTCATTTTTCTGGAACCTGTGAAATTGTCTTCGGATAATGAGAAAACGAAAATTGATAATACCGATGTGAAGGAAGAGAAATTGAAAAGGAATAAGCAGAAGAGACCTCACAAGCAATGGAGGTGTATAGATTCCTGTTTCTGGAGTATTGGATACTTGTGTACTACTTGGTGGCTGTTACTGTTCCTGTACAATTGTTTGCCTGCAAATTTGCCGGGGCTTAAGGTCCCGGAAGCACCGGGGGTGAGGCTGAGAAGCGGCGGCACCGCCGCGCTTCATCCTGTGGTTTTGGTCCCGGGAATTGTCACCGGCGGCCTCGAGCTTTGGGAAGGTAGGCCGTGCTCGGATGGCCTCTTTCGCAGGCGGCTGTGGGGCGGCAGCTTTACAGAAATTTTGAAGAGGTTTGAGATTCAAGATGTGATTTTATTTTCATGTTTGGGAAATAAATATTTCATTTTAGTAATAACGTGATGTGACATTTTGAATTTCTTTTATTTTTACCAGATCTTTCTATTTTCCATCAAAATGTCCAAATTCAGACATTTGACATGAGTTACTAAAATTATAATTATGGGAATTTTTGTGGTTTAAAACCGAACTTTCCATTTTAGTTCTTCAATGATTATCCTAACCAAATGTCATACAATAATATATTGGAGTTTGGAAGATTTTTGTATATTTAGTCGGAATGCCTAAATTTGATAGTCACAAATAAACTTTATTTGGGTTTGTTTTGTGATTTGATATGTGTGCATTGCATTTCTTGATGGAATTTGTAGGCCTATGTGTTGGTTGGAGCATTTATCTTTGGACAATGAAACAGGGCTTGATCCACCAGGCATTCGGGTTCGATCTGTGCCGGGGCTTGTTGCGGCCGACTATTTCGCTCCGGGGTACTTTGTTTGGGCGGTTCTGATCAAGAACTTGGCGCATCTTGGCTATGAGGGAAAAAATTTGTATATGGCAGCTTATGATTGGAGACTATCTTTTCAAAATACGGAGGTACTATGCTAATGTCGTAGGATTAGTTTCAAATGTTTGAGTCTTGGTTCTTTTTTAGATGTCATTTACAAATTACACATGGAAATTAATGTTACTTGCGATTATTCCTTGTAGGTCTTCAATTCAGATGATTGAATTATTGAGCATTTAATGCAAACATGGGACTAATATTTAATGTCCCAAAATTCCTTTTTTGTCAACTTAAAATGTAAAAAATGGAACTCCCTTCATGCATTGAAATTGAACTGTTCTTTGATCAGTTGATGGATCTTTTAATGTGACGAATTTCCTCTAAATACTATGATAATTGGATGAGCAGACGAGGGACCAAACGCTTAGTCGATTGAAGAGCAAAATCGAGCTTATGCATGTAACAAACGGCAAGAAGAAAGTGGTGGTGGTGCCTCATTCAATGGGTGTAATCTATTTTCTCCACTTCATGAAATGGGTCGAAGCCCCTGCCCCTATGGGAGGCGGGGGTGGCCCTGATTGGTGTTCCAAGCACATAAAAGCGATAATGAATATCGGCCCAGCGTTTCTTGGGGTTCCAAAAACTGTCGGTAGTATATTGTCTGCCGAGAGCAAGGACGTCGCCCTTATAAGGTAAGACAAAGTAAAGTTTCATTGTTAAGAAGTTGCATAAAAATTTACGGGGGCAAAAACTTTGGATTTTGTTCTTGCAGAGCTATGGCTCCTGGTCTCTTAGATTCTAAAATCCTCGGCTTTCAAACTCTAGAGCATGTCATGCGCGTATCTCGAACATGGGATTCGATAATTTCTTTGTTACCGAAAGGAGGAGAAACTATATGGGGTAACATGGATTGGTCTCCTGAAGAAGACTACGTTTGTGATTCAGCAAAGAAAAGGCATCCAGCACAATTTGAAACAAAAGGAAACAACACCGATGGGCAGAACATTTTTCAAGTATCGGAGTCGACAAACTATGGAAGGATAATCTCTTTTGGAAAGTCAGCATCAGAGTTACATTCGTCAGAGCTCATTACCATTGGCTCTCAGGTATCCAAAAATGTAGATCCCTCTTTTTATAGATTGCGTGTGTGACATGTTTCCAGTAATTTCAGTAGTCAGAATAGAAATTTAATGTTTGAACTCTTTTCTTTTGTTCACCGGCTCAACAACAAACATATAGAAACAAGTGTCGTTGCCGAATGATACGTCCCCACAATCCAATGCAGCTTCGTGTGGGGAAGTATGGACCGAATACGATGAAGTAAGCCGCGAAAATGTCTACCAAATCTCGGAAAACAAAGTATATACTGCAAAAACTTTGTTGGATCTGCTCCGTGCCATTGCTCCGAAGATGATGAAACGGGCCGAAGCTCACTTCTCACACGGCATAGCTGATGATCTTGATGATCCGAAGTATGGCCATTACAAGTACTGGTCAAATCCACTTGAGACCAAGTAAGTTATCGATTCCACAAGCGTATTTGCTATTAAATTCTTTATGCAATAAAATTCAATGTGTGTCAATGAGCGAGGGGAGAATTATAAGCGAGCAAAATAGTGAATCTTGACAGTACAAGAATAACTAACCTTTGAGACAGGGCTTTTGAGCATTACTTTTAAAATGACACAGAATTTGAAACTCCACTTCCAGATTGCCCAATGCTCCGGATATGGAGATTTACTGTCTCTATGGAGTAGGAATTCCAACAGAGAGATCCTATGTCTACAAGCTCTCGCCCTCGAGCAGATGTCGAAGCATCCCTCTCCAAATCGACAGCTCCGCCGATGGAGGCCACAATGGTTGCTTGAAAGGCGGAGTCTACTTCGTGGATGGAGACAGCACTGTACCTGTTTTGAGTTCCGGTTTCACGTGTGCCAAATTGTGGCGAGGAAAGACACGATTCAACCCCTCCGGCATAGCTACTTACTTGAGAGAGTACAAGCATAAAGCACCCGCCAACTTACTCGAGGGGAGGGGTGTAGAGAGCGGTGCACATGTTGACATCATGGGAAACGTTGCCTTGATCGAGGACGTACTCCGTGTGGCAGCCGGGGCGTCCGGTGTGGAGCTGGGAGGGGATAGGATCTACTCTGATATCATGAAAATGTCCGAGACGATAAATATTCGGGTTTGATTCGGATGTTGACAGAGAAGTTGAGGAATCTAACATTTGCTAGAGGAATCTGAATAACTTGAAATTTCTGTTTAGCTAAGGGACATGAATACATTCTTGGTAAGAGTTGATGAGGTGACTCACTTTCTAATAATCGAGTGTAATTCTAATTGGTAGTGCAATAATAGTCTCAAATCCTGTAATAAAATGGAATAAACTTTTTTGATCTATTTTATGAAATTCCATAAATTCTTATTCCGTTGTATTTTATAGATAATTTTGAAACGATAATCGAATGTGAATAACGAAAAAAAGCTTAAATAGTTCAAGGATTAGTTTAACCATAGAAATAAAATTCAAGATACGAGAACCTAAGTCCTGGTACGACAAAAACTTGTGTGAGACGGTCTCACGGGTCGTATTTGTGAGACGGATCTCTTATTTGGGTCACCCATGAAAAAGTATTACCTTTTATGCTAAGAGTATTATTTTTTATTGTGAATATGGGTAGGGTTGACCCGTCTCACATATTATTATCCGTGAAACGGTCTCACATAAGATTCACTCTTGGCACGAGAAATTATAAATTTTTTATGTGCAGTAGTTATATGTTTAAAATACCACTTCAATCATATAATGAATATGTGTAATAAAAATATATGAATTTGGTTAAAATTCATATATCTTTTTAAATTGTGCTATCAGGTAAAATCCATATCAATAACTAAACTTAAGTTCTAAAGAGGGGCTAATTTATGAAACATACTCGGAAAACTGTCTATCTATTTATAAAACAATATAGCATCAATAATTTTTTTTAAAACGCTATTACATATATATTTTTGTGAGAAAGGTCGAGTTGATGTATATTTAAACTCAAAATTAATATTTTTGCATAAAAAAATATTTTTTTATGAATCAAATTAGATAAAAATCCGTTTCACGAAACAGATTAGTAATTATGTCTCATTAGTTTTTGTGATATAATATCAAATGACGTTTTTGGCAAAACATTTTTTAAAAATATTTTTCCCAAGTGAAAAATATCCTCCCCTACCTTTCAAAAAAAGAGTATGTTTCTTGTGATACGGTCTCACAAATCTTTATCTGTGAGACGGGTCAACCATACTGATATTCACAATAAAAAGTAATATTCTTAGCATAAAAAGTAATATTTTTCATGAATGACCCAAATAAAAAATCCGTCTCACAAAATACGAACCATGAGACCATCTCACACAAATTGTTGTCTTCAAAAAAATGAGTGACTCTCATGTGAGACCGTCTCACGGATCTTAATCTGTGAGACGGGTCAATCCTACCCATATTCACAATAAAAAGTAATATTCTTAGCATAAAAAATAATTCTTTTTCATGGATGACCCAAATAAAAGATCCGTCTCACAAATACGACACGTGAGACCATCTCACACAAGTTTTTGCCCAAAAAAATATATCCTCCCCTAATTTTTTCTTTTTTCTATTTTATTATATATAAAATAACCCCACTAGTTTCATATTTTTTCTCAACTAATTTCCAATTAAATATGTATATTTATTGAGCGGGAAGGCCCACATCCACAAGCCACTTACAAACCATGGACAGCCACTCATTTCCGAGAATCATTCTCCAATGCAGTATCTGAATCGATGTGAATTCAATGGCGGCTTCACTTCCTTTCTCTTCTCCGAATTACATAAATTTGCCCCTTCATTTCGCTCAGTTTCCTGTGATCTTTCCAGGCGGAATTTCATTTTCGAGATGTAAGTACGAGTTAATTTCTAGAAAATTGCTGGTGTTGGAGAGGAGCTGGGTTCCCCGGAACCATATCAGGTGCTTTGCGGAGGAGGAAGGCGCGGGGGAAATTGTGAGCAGAGATGGGGATGATGAGGACGTCCCTATTGCGGAGGTGATTGATAAGGAATTCTCCAATGGCGCTGTTGGTTCGCAGAGGATTGTGAACGCCGGGGACTCCTCCCTCTCCCTTGGAATTCGGGATCCTATTTATGAGGTCCTTTTCTTGATTTTGTTTCTGTTAGCTATGGCAAGAGTTTTGATCGTTTTAACTTTATATGAGCCTATTTAATTGTATTATATACGTAGGATGATTTTTTTTTTTTTTTTTATATCTATAAACAGGTTGTGGAAGTGAGGTCTAATGGGATAGTATCTACAAGGAAAATTAATAGAAGAAACTTGTTAAAATCGAGTGGTGAGTAAACTTGATACGTATATATGACGCAACTTAACTCCTAACACTGAACTTTTCCTGTGAATGGTGATCGAGTGATTTACCTATAGCATTCCTGGTCTACTTACAGACATGAAGTGAAGCCTTTGTTTCGTGGCAGGAGTGAAAGATTTATATTTTCCTCGAGGGATATGATATGATCTTCCCAAATATCATTTCAGATGTTTAGCTGTGTTATCCTGAATCTAATGTTCCCTCCCTTCTCTTCCTTACTTGGGCTCTGTGATATATCTGAATTCCCTTGGATTCTGAGGGATATTCCCTGGGTTTACCGGACTCACATTCACCGAACTTTTTAGGAGCAAGAAATAACAAGCGTCTGCCGAATTGTTGTACTAGCACCACAGCTTGGGTTGGACTTAATATTCATATGCTCTCTACTATTAACTAGGGAAGTTAGGTCCTCAGCTATGTTGAGCCGTATTAGCTCAGCAGATCTGGTCTTCGGCTATTTGTTATGTACTACCAGCTGAGAACATCGAGGTGTCAGCTTTAAGTTAGATGATTTATTGTTTTCTAACCAAGTAATGGCTATACGCCGACGTGTGCAAACTAAGATGTATTGATGTGGAGTCCCAGGTATCAGGTGTTCATTCTTGGGGATGGGATGGTAACAACTTTGCAGTTATGGTGCTTGTTTATAAGATATACAAATCAAAACCTGTAAAACTCTGTTAATATTTTCACTTGAAGACGTTTTCTTTACCAGTTCATTTCAAGACTCATGGTCATTTTTTAAACTGGCTAATGCAATATCTATTGAACTGGTGTTTTTCTATTCAACTTGTGTTTTTAACTTGTGTTTCTCTTGTTAATATATTTTGGTTTCTTCTCTATGGCATTGCTGACAGGTCTCCGACCTCGAGATATTAGGAGTGTGGATCCATCATTGTGGTTGACCAACTCAATGCCTTCATTGCTGGTAGAAACATTGAATCACTACCAACTACTGTTGGATTTAAAGTACAATTTAATTCGTGTTCGTCATTCATTCTCAGACAGTCAGATGGATGTACATGTGTGTTTTAGGATATTTCAAAATCTCCAAGACTGTTTTCTATTGTGGCAATCTTTCTGTTCGCCTTCAGATTCTATAAAATGAAAATTCAACTGATGACTTGCTTCTGAAGAATTTTAATTATGAGATTTCTGTATCACAAACTGAAGTGTTGATGCTTATCCTATCGACAATATCGACAAGAATTTCGTGTTAGTTAAACCATGAGAGAAACGTAGAAGACTTATCTGAAATTTTCGCTGCATGTTTTCTTAGATACTGATATATTTTTATTTTGTGAACCTCATCCAAGGTACGGGAGTATGCAATTTTACTTAATTTGGGATCTTTGCGGGCGATTGCGATGCAAGAACGTGTTTATATATTTAATTATAACCGGTAAGTATCCCTCACTATTTGTGAAGATTTTTTTCCTACATGTGTTCATCACATGGTCGCAATAGATTAATATTTAGTTATTGTTTCTCTTAGTAAAGGGGGAAAGGCTTTTATTGACGCACTGTTGCCCCGCTTAAATCCTAAGAATGTAAATGGAGGGCCCTCGATGCCATTTGTGCTTGAGGTTGGTATTTCATGAATCTTTTCACTATTATAGTAAAGCAGCTAATTATTTTTGTTCTTCCATCTTTGTATCACAGTTCAGTATTCAGAATAACTTGTTTTTCGTGAGTTATTTTGATATGTTACTACCAAAGTTTTCTACTGCTTCTTGACTGCCATTTTTCCCATAAAAGTAGGCCTTGAAGTATTTGGTTGTATAAATAGTTCAACAGGCGAATAATCTAACATTTCAGGTGGTTGAGGCAGCGCTACATTCTCGAATACAACGCCTGGAGCGGAGATTAATGGATTTAGAACCAAGTGTGAGTATGAGAACATAGTGAGTATATGTTTTTCTGTTCCTCTGCTCCATGTTCATTCTGGTGTTCTCAATAATTTTGTGATTGTAATAATTGAGTAGAAAGGTGTTCTGTGAGGTTCAGTTGGTCTCCTCAGAAATATTGCTAAGTATTTTATTTATGCTGCACATTCTTTTGTAAGATAAAATAGGTAAAGATAAATAGATCATAAAATTGAGGAAAGGAGTTGTTTTCTGAATGAATCCAACGTGTTTCTTGAAACAATGAATGGACATTTCTAGAAAAAGAATCCCTCTCAAACCTTTGTAGGCGGCTTTGCATTCAGAACACATTTTCTTAGTAGATTCTCATGTTTGTAGTATGCGCTATCTAGTTTCTAGTGTAGAAATTTGAAGAGAATCATCAATTAAAGTTATATCTGTTAAGCTGCCTTTCACCCTAATATGACCAAATTCTAAATAAGCAAAATATATGAAAAGCTATTGCTTATGCAACACACCTATGTATTATAAAAGAGATTCAAGCTTGGTTTACTCTTGTTGCAGGTCCAAGCTTTACTTGAGGTTCTTCCCAACCGGTTAACTGGGATCATATTGGAGGAACTTCGGACTAGCAAGCAGACATTGGTATGCTTCCTCCCTCATCTGTATGCAGACATTCTGATACCCCCTAATGATAATGCAGCTACCTATATGTATTCTTGTAACTTTTTTATAAAAGGTTGAACTGGGGTCAAGGGCTGGAGCTCTTAAACAAATGCTGCTTGACATCCTTGAAGACACTCATGAAATACGGCGTATTTGTGTTCTTGGAAGAAACTGCACTCTAAAGAAAAATGATGAGATCGAATGTGCAGTTCCATCTGAAAAGGAGATAGCTGAGGGTGAGTCATTAAAATATTGATTCAATATGGAGGTGAATCACATTTTGAAATCGTGTGTTCTTTATGATATATGTGTCTCATTCTGGCTAATAATATGTTTTTCACAGAAGAGGAGGAAGAAATTGAAATGCTTCTAGAAAATTATCTCCAAAGGTAGTTGTGTCACATACTTTCAATTCAATACAAATCATCATATCTAATCGATTGGAATCCTTATATCTACAAGGATTATTGCTTTGAATTCCTGCTATGTACTTTACCTGAAACTCTGGATGAAGCAACAGTAGCTCCATCCCTGAGTTTGTCTGAGATACCTGCCCCACCCCTTTCTTCCAGAATTTGTTATAAACAAAAGGCTTATGCTTATCAAAGTGTTATCATTATAACATGGTGGAAATGAAACATTGAATTTCCATGAAATATATCAAGCTGCCAGTTTATTCTCTTTGAATGTTAAATTTCATAGCATATTGGCTGCATCAGAATTTACCTACATCAGTAAATTATCCCATTGGGAAATTTTTCTGCCCCTATTCATGTGTATTTTTACTTACTTTTAACGTAGTCGGTCTATGTTTCATTTCATGTAATGGCAGATGTGAATCATGTCATGGTCAAGCAGAACGGCTTCTTGATTCAGCAAAGGAAATGGAAGATTCAATTGCTGTGAACCTTAGGTTTGTTACTTTCTAACCATTCCTTTTTCATTAGTCTGCAAAGGTGCTGTGTGTTTGAACATGCTCTTTTAGCTGCATCAAGGATTTTCATTTTGGAGTGTGATTTGGCTTTTGGAATTATTGTTTGTATTGTAATCTTGATAGTGTTTCTACCATGTTAATCCCACGGTAATGTTTCTACCTTGTGAAATATGGATTATGAAGCTATTTTGGATACCACTTGTTAGAAATGGTACTAGATGTGATTATAATTCCTAACACAGGATTCCAACAATCTCCCTTTTGGCAGATATCTAACATATATACCACCAAATTAACAACTTGAATGTTTTTGCTTACTTTATTATCAAATATATTTTCTCTGTGTCAACAGCTCGTTGTTAAAGAATTTTTTCCATCAAGACTAATAAAGCCAGAGGTTTTAAATCTTTTATTTTTGATGCCTATGAGTTTTAAAACATGATTGAATGGGCATGTTTCAAGGCAGTTTCCTTGAGAAAATTAATCACGTGCTGCTGTTAGATTTTAAGCAAAGAAAATTAGAGGAACGTTTGGATATTTTTTTCCAGTTCACTAATCATTGAGTAGCTAAAAGACATCATTTTCCGTCATCAGCTCTCGGAGGCTTGAGGTCAGTAGAGTGGAACTTCTTCTTCAGGTTGGGACATTTTGTGTTGCGATTGGTGCCCTAATTGCAGGTAATTTGGTTATGTTGAAACGAGAGTAACTAACTATTTTTCTTTAACACTGGCCATCTCTAGCTACACGCCATTGTGTTAGTACCTTAAATATGTAATTTGACAGGGGTGATTCGAGGAGCTACAACCTCCAGAAAAATAAAGAGAAGATTAATTTTTTGGCAATTAGCTTTCTTGCCACTTTTTTAGACTCTATTATTGTATTTATTAGGTGAATACAACAAATGAGGAAAACATGAACCCAGAAAACTAACCGGAATAGCTTTCAAGCCTATTAGTCACACTGTCCAATTGCTTATGGAGCCAACTTTGGATTACAACATTGCTTACCCCTTGAGAAACTGAGACTCTTGACAGCTTTCATTTACCTATCAGTATGAAGCAACATGAATTCTAATCCAACCTAATATAAACAAGAGCCACATTATCGATACTGACTCAATGATAGACCTTTCTCGAGGCATTTCTTTTGTTGTGTCGATTATCAATGAGAGCACAAACTTTAGGCCATAAGCCCAAGAGGAATAGGCCAAACATGAAGTACTAGCCTTCTAGTAGGGAGAGCTCGTCAAGCTTATTTCCCACTCCATGTTTTTTAAGTAATCCAGAAACTGTTTGTATTCAATAAAGTGAAATTAAGATTTCAAATGCATGAAAACGCAATGGAAAAACGTTTCAAGATTTCTTTCCATAGATATTCATACAACTTTAAAAATTAAAATCATTGCTCTCCAGACAGAAGAAACATGGCATCACTGAAGCCTGCTAAAATTTTTGTTGTCTAATTGGTGTTAACCATTAACTTCTACAATATATTTATCACCATTTAATCCTTTATAAAGTCAGAAATGCTATTTCATTAGGCAAAATGAACAGGGAGTATAAGAAAGTTTATTCATCATAACTTGTAAATATTCACTTATGTGCTTCTATAATAAAGAAATCTGTTGAAATGCTTCGATTTATCGTCTATGTCATAACATGACATAATTTTTCATGTAGATTTTCCTATTTGTTGAGTTTTTGGAGCTCATTCTAACGTTGATAACAACTTGGCAGGTATATTTGGCATGAACTTGAGGTCGTATCTTGAAGAACATGTGGTGTGCCTCTCTTCGTTTTCTATGCCATTTAAAAGCCATTTGGTAAACATGCAAGTTTTTACAATTTCATTTGATTAATTTTCTCTACGTGCAGTTTGCTTTTTGGTTAACGACAGGTGGAATATTTGTGGGTGCTGTGATTGGATTTTTCCTCGTGTACTCGTATCTCAAAAAAAGAAAAATTTTATGAGCAAACACAGCAATCCGTAAGTAATTACTGCATTGAACAAGCTTAAGCTACTTATGATATTCATGACTTTTATTAATCAATTTTTAATCTCGGAAGACACTGTTTTAATCTTCAGTACATGACTTGTACACCGAGATCGTCCTAATTTTATAGCAATTGATTCACATCCCTTTCGTTGCGAAAAATAATAAGTTATGGAAGTTTATCGAAAATCATTATATATGATTTCCTACTTCTCGTTAACCTACATGGATCTTTACGCTTTTTCTACTGCTTATAGTACATTTTCATTTGATTCATTCCTACGATGTTTGATCGTTTTTTATATATTTTTCATTCTGGGACTCAAACGAAAACATTTCTAGGAAGCTGGGTCACCGTTACTGGATCAGAGACAGAATGAGGAGAAACCGTATCATTAAATCTTTGCATGAAGTTGATTTCTGCTGTACAAGGCATGAAATCAATCAGCAGATTGCAGCCAAATTCACAAGCATCGTCTGCAACATAATCGTGCCAGTCGTAAGGGTTTTATAACTTGCACCAAGCTTCAAATACGTCATGTTACATGGAGGGGAGCATTTGTCATATTTCCATCTAATTTTTCACCTATATTAATGGTGTTACTAGAGAGTGATTCGACTTGTTTGGAGAGTGAAGTCAGATATTTGAACTTTATTTTGTCTGGTTCGTGGTGATGGCTAAATTAGTGTGGTTTGTACAGATTTGTTTGTATAATCAAAAGAATTAACACTATGGAGGAGTTTTGCATGACAGCAATCTCATCTTGGTTCTGAGCAAACAATTTAGGGTCCAACAAAATAGGAGTGTCAATTTGATTTAAGCTAAAGATGTTATTTTCTTAATTAAATAGTTGACCTAAGTAAAGAACAAAATATCCTTAATTGTGGGCATATTGCATTACTAGGACATTTTTTTCAGTTATATATACTATATACCAGAACTTTTATTAGCCACCTGTTTGAAAAGTAAAATCGATACGAGCCGTAGTGGCATTTCATTCATCAGTCTAAAGCAGAAACCCAGGTTAAAATCTTGCTCGGTTACAAGTTAAAGCCATGCTCCAGCCAAAAAGGTTCATTTTTTTAGCTTGAAATCGTCCTCAACCAAACAATCCAAGTTTAAGGCCGAATGTTAAAAGATGAGTCGCATTTGTTTTTATTTGGCTCATTTGCTGCTCCAAACCTTTAATTATATCATTGACGGACAACCGGGCCAACACAGTACAAAGAAAACATACGAATGTTAAAGAGTAGATGGTAATCAAGGTTCGACTGCGAATCCATGTTTTCCATCATAAAAATGTCAAGCTCTGGTACAAACAGATGAAGAAAAGAATATTGTATAGAGATATACAAGTCGATCTTTTCAAGAATGACAATGTCACATTTATACTCGTGCTCTAGAATTGTACGTCAAATTTAGTAACAAGTAATGATAAAATATTATCCCAGTCTCCATGCTCCAGCTAGAATTCAATGTCAAAAGAATCGAGAACAGCAGCATCCTCAGCATGATCATTTGTAAAGAGCAAATGGAAGCTTACGTAAGCTTCAAGAAAGAAGAAACCGGCTTCTATTGAAAGCAAATGAGAGACAATACCCGAAAATATTTTACATTTGTTTGGGAGGGCTTGGTGTAGATGTAGGATCTTTTACAGATTTTGTTACTCCATCAATAGCCATGTTTCCCATTCTCATCTCCATAGTCTCTGTCTCGTCCTTCTCCATCTTTTTGATTGAACGAGTATTTTCTGTTGCTCTTCTCTCGTTCTTCTCACACTTATTGTCCAAATCACCATCACCATTCTCCCTTGCCTCCCTCCCACACTTCTCTTTGTTCTGGTCGGAACCACCATTCTCAAGTTGAGAAACGGAAGGGGCAAGTTTTCGCAGGCCTCCACTAATCCATGGGTGGTTAAGACATTGAGCAGCTGTCAGTCTTTTCTCAGGTACAAAATCTAGTATCTGAACAAGGAAATCTGCCATCTCACTAGCATCTTGCTCACAGAAATCGTACTTTTCCATAAGCACCTTACTAAGAGGCCAGAATCTTAATCTTCTGATATGTCTCAAATCTCCAAATCTGTTAAAAAAGTCTCGTGAATAACGCCCACCCAAAGCAACCTGCAGACTATGTTTGTTAAGCCGGGAAGAAGACTCCCCATGGTAATACAAAAGGTGGAAACATTTTTTAGTGTACAAATCTAAGATTTTAGTTTGGGCCCAATGGTAGGAATCTTTCCTACTCAACAGGCACGAAATACTACTCACCTTGCGTGGCATCATTCCAAGAAGCTCCATCATCAGGGCCAAATGATCCTTCACATCAAAATAAAGCATAACTGAATAATAAGTTTATTTAAACCATTGACGAAAATTGTGAACATGAAATGTCACAAAATATGAATGTTTTGAAACAACGCTACGGCGAGATTAAGGAAGAGATTCATCACCACCAACAGTGCAAATGTTTATACAAAACACACAAGGTGCATTGAAGTAGTAGTATTTCAAATATAAATTTCCTCTAACTGTATTCCTTAGCTCAGCCTCATTCCAAATCTGAAGTAGGAATGTAGGAGCTCTCGAGTTAGAAGGTAAAGAAGAGATACCCAAGGGAAATAATAAAAATTGCAATGAATTTTAAAAGGATACAACAAAAAAAAAAGAATTCATCTACTTCACCCAAAGTCAAACAATCAGTTGTGAACCACCTACCTAAAATGGTTATTGTGTATCGAAATTGACAGCTAGTCAAGGGAATGACAAAGATCAGTCATTGACTATGGCTAAGCGAACGTAACAAATAACAACGTGAATAAGTTGCACGGTGACTTAGATTAAAGCATGTTTCAAGGTCCGAGCTCATAGGACTTTCATGTAGAGAAGAAACTGCTTTGCAATTTTTTTTTTGATAGAAAACTAGAATATTATATATTAATAATGATTTGGTTTACAATTGATCGCGGATAAGAAATCCGCTGTCAACTAACTCCATCGTCATCATATTCTAAACTGTAAGGCCTTGAAAACTAATGGCCCGACCTAACAAACTTCCAATCTCTAACTACATCTGTTACACATAAATGACCGAATTTTTGCAAGCTCGTCGTCCATATTGCAATTCTGAATTTTACTTTGTCCCATACATGATCGACCGACTCTTCTTCATCTTCAAATATTCTTCTATTTCTTTCCAACCATAAGGACCAAAAAATAATAAAACATAAGTTTACAGGCAACAAACAATCAAATAACAAATATTTGTGGCTTGCAAACTTAAATCGACCAAAAATCAATTGTTAAACACCACAAAAAGAGAGTCTGTAGCAAGTACAGGGAGGTCCCATTCATGGACTTAATGTGCAAATGCATACCAAACAAATTATACAGACCAAGGATAGATCACCCATGCAGCAGCATAGCAGAAACATATGCACTAAATGTTAAAGTATGAACACCTATACCTCATCACGATCGTAGTTTTCTCCACTATGTGGATCAAACAGAACATCTCCACCAGCCAGCTCAAAGCAAATGCAAGCAAATGACCACATATCAGCTGATGTTGTGTACTTAGATCCCAAAATAACCTCTGGACATCTATACTGTCTAGTTTGAATATCGCTTGTGAATTGTTTGTATGTCCAACAGGCATTTCCAAAATCAACTATTTTGCACTTCCTTTCAATATCAGCCACGAGCTTACGCCTTGCTAATCGACTCCCTTTCTTATGACCCTTAATTTTTTCGCTTTCATCATTCGTATTATCATTAACTTCCGAAGCAACAGAAGTGTTGGTCTGATCTTCAAAATGATCTCCATTGGATTTACGATCTTGACGAGAATCCTCAGGACTACTTGCCTCCTTATCTGGCTCAACTTCCTCGAAAGTTTCCTTACCAACACATTTCTGAGCTGTTCTCTTGGCCTTTCTTCGGACTTTCTTTTTCTGGTTCCTGGTCAGATCACCATATGAACCGTTGGCATCATTAGAAGGTTCAGCTTTGGAGGCAATCTTGCCTTTACTTGACGGAGAATAAGGGGTGGCACTTGACTTTGCTGGATCTTTAGCAGGATCTATCATCGACAGAAGCAGTATGTTCTCTGGCTTCAAATCTGTGTGTATTATTGATAGTTGACGATGCAGATAATCTAACCCCACTAAAATGTGAAAGCAAATTTCTTTAACCATATGAAGAGGAACACCTCTGTAGTCTGAATACTTGATTAGGGTCAAAAGATTGTCTCCCAAGTATTCGAACACCATACAGACATGCTGTCCATTTGGCCCTGAATGCTTAAAGTGATCCAAAAGTTTAACAACATATTTATTGTCATCCGGGTCACCATCAGCAATCTGTTTTAAAATTGTAATCTCGTCCATTGCTGCTTCTGTGTAGTGCTGCGCACTTTTTTGAACTTTCAGGGCAACAAATATCTATAGCCAAAAACGACAACAAAAAAAAAAAAACAGAATGAGAACATCAATCCCTCATTGATTACTGCATCTGACCAATTTACTAATTCTAATATGCTACACTTATGCAGGTACTCTATCCTTCCATTCTATTGGATTTTAACAACTGACTCCCAACTTCGACCTTCATCCTCTCCATGTGTGTTAAGCCAGTGTTCATACATGTCCTTTCTTAAAGTATTTTGGAGGCAGAATGAAGCTTTTGAAGAGATAGGAACATATATTACAAAAGGTAATTTTTGCCACATTTCCCAATCCAAAAAATTCATTTTCCTAAAACAAGACAACATAGAATTGATATAATAAAGCGCAAAACGATAATCACATTTATATCCATCGTAATAAATATGTAAACATCCCCCTTGCTATAAACTATAATGAACGAAGCCTGGGGTGTGAAAAATGCGTAATCTCTTGGAGGTATGTACTTGTTTCTAGAATAGGCATAAAGGGACAATTAGAAAACAGCAAACAAAACCTAAATTTTAAAGTAAACAAGATGGATTTCCAAACAACAAAAGGCAATGAGATAAAGCATCCGAAGCGCTTGATTCCAGGAATTATATACATAAAACAAAATGCATACAACTAACTAGATCATATTTAGAAAAAAGTCAAAATATGTCAAACAAAAATAAATATATGCTTTTCATATCACTTGTTTTTATTCTCAACGCACAAAATTGGACATATAAGCATCCAAACAACACAGAACCACATACACATTGCAATGCATACAAAAAAGCTCGCAGATTAATGCATTACATCAAACAAATAAATCTATATTAAAAGTTAAACCCCTAGAGGAACTAATTTTTATTAATTAAATTTAAAACCCTAAAGTAACCAACTTCTAGTATTTGGGTGAAGCCCTTTTAAGATTCCAGAAATATCCATTGTATCTTTTTCTAAAGCCAACATATATTCCAAATTTAATTAATCCTTCCCCCGATTGTTGTCAATTTTCCTAACCAAACTAAACTACAACTACTTTTTCAATTCCAAGCCGGGTTTATAGTTAATTTTGCACAAGTATCATGTGTGATTTGACTGCTATGACACATTACAGCTAAGGAAATGAAAAAAAAGGAAATATGAACGACAACATTACAGATTTTTTCGTATCCCAAGCTAGCCAGACGGTGGAGAAATGACCCCAGCCGAGCTTTCTCTGAACAACATAACGACCATGCTTGAATGTGTCGCCGATTCGTACGGCGTGATACCCGCCACGCCTGTAATCCTCGGTGCCCTCATCTTCCGAAGTGTAATCGCTCGTCTCACTCCGATCATCGCCGTTCCTGTCCACTGCATCCGCTGCCGCCTCCGCCATCGATCGAGTCAACGAATAATGTCCACTGCATCCGCTGCCGCCTCCGCCACCGATCGATTCCACGAATATGATAAGGTGAAACCACTCAAAACAGAGATTTTGAGAGATTTAAGTAGGTTGGAGACCGAGATCTTGAGAATACTTGCAGCGCGTTCTACACTTTTACTGTTGCAGAGGAGTAAAATTAGGGTTTATTTTCATAATTTGAGTAAAAAGTGAACTGTTCTTGTTTTTGTATCAAGATTTATTTATAGCAAAAACTCTCGCGCAAGAATTGATTCGTGAGAGCCAACATGAATTCAAAATATATATATATTTTTTATATTAAAAATATTTTTTTATGATAGATATAGATTCGGTACACAACTTTATTTTTTTAACAATTATATAATTTTATTGATGAAATCTTTTTATTCTCGTTAAAGATCCGTCTCACAAAATGTGACCCGTGAGACCGTCTCACACAAATATTTACCTTGAGTAAATTTGGGTTTGCTTAAAAAACATTTTATCTTAGCAACAATTCGTTATCTTTATCTATGTTTTGGAATTTCATGTTATTAAAATTTGTGTCCGAAGTGTTGACAAATAATATTTATGTTATTATTATTACATACACATGTTGTTAGATTTGATCAAATGCATGGTGAAATATCAAATATTGTATGCATTAATAATTATTATCTTTTATTCATGTTGTTAGGATCGGTTAGGGGGGTAATCGTTGAGCTACAATAGCTCGGTTCTTGAAATATTGAACACCGATTAATTAAATCGAGTTTGGTTAAAAACCAAGCGGAAGATACTCGAAATAATCCTTCGTAGAAACCGATTAAATCTTTTGTAAACCATTTAAGATATATGCAAGTTGAATGAGTAAAAAGATTTTCTGTTGAAGCATTTTATCAAACACTTGGTATGCAATATTTTGGTATTTGAAGAACACATAAAAATGCTTCGACAATGCATCTTTAAACTATGAAAATGATAAGTAATGCAATAAAAAAATAGACACGAATTTGTTTATGGATGTTCGGAGATTCAAACACTCCTACGTCACCCCTCTTCCCATTGGGAAGGATTCACTAAGAAGACTTTGATTTATACAACACCTTGTACAAACCCATTCAGCTAGGACTTACACCACTGCCTAAACTGAACTCCTAGCACTCAAGATTGTAGCAGCACCTCACAATCAGCATATTATTAATGTCTCATATGCAAAGACTACATACATAAGTTTTACGTCTTTGTGCAAGACTCACTCAACTAATCTTTGAATTTCAACTCTCTTGTATATGTGTGAGTGATTGTGTGTGAGGAATTTAACATTTACAGTGTATATCTCAAGTGTATCCTCACACAAGGGCTTGTGCTCTCAACTAGCTGATTTCTTCATGCTAACTGCTCATACTTTGAATCCTTTTCCAAAGCTCTTGTTTGATCTTCAAGATGTTGTATTTATAGGCTCCAACACTGATATATACGTTAGACACAAGAATATGACCGTTTGGAAAGTTTCTGTACTGTTTCGGGAATTGCAACGGTCAAATTCAGCTTACTGGGCATTTTCCCGACTGGTCAACTCTGGTCAACTGGTCAACTCTGGTCAACTCAACTGATCGTTCAGTTCAACTGGTCAGTAGGTCAGCAGCTGGTTCAGTTCAGCAGGTCATCAGCTGGTTCAGTTCAACAGGTCTGGTTCAGTTGAGTTTCAACTGGTTTGCTGAAATCAGTCTAACTGATTTCAGTTGGTGCAGAACCAGTAGCTTCATCGCCATTTATCAGCATCTTAAGCTTCGATTCAGACTTTGACTTCTCATAATGATTTGTAGATCTTTGTCTTATTTTTCCAACTATACGAATCGCTCATTTCGATAACGAGTGAAGATATGACCAAAATACCACAGCTGCTCAACACAACTGTGCTGTTTCGTTGATCAGCGGTATTGAGCGACAGTTAGACCTTATAACATCGATTTGCCCAACTGCTGAAATACACTAAATGATTTTCTGATCATCGAATTGGCGGATTGTTTTGGATCATTCATTAGTACTTCAAAGCACCGAAGCTTGCCGAAATAGTTGTGCAAATTCAGTTCAGCTTGCTTTTGTGTTTGACTTCACCTTGAGTATAATATTAGAAACACATAACAAGTTTTTACATCAAATCAAGATTGCGAACATGAAATATTCCAACACATGTTATTGTGTGTTTTTTTTTTTATATATAAAATTCATTATCATAGCTACTATTAATATATATATTATATTTGAATTTGTAATGTTCTTTTGAAATATCTCCGACTCAAACTCTAAAACTTAGAACACATCTACACAAGGTATTATCTCAAAATATTAGTTCTACGCGATTTAATTATTTGCTTTTTGAATCAGAGTCGTTATAGGGAAGCTTTCCCATCATCTGTCTGCCCCATGCTTTTATAGACAATAACTTATCCGTCGCTCACATATATTTATAATTAAGAAAGTTCCTCCGCAACCCAAAGGGGATGATGACCAGAAAACATGTCCACACATGGAAGATCAAGTAAACTCGAGATTACATCAAAATTAAAACCACTTGGTGTGAATTTCTCTGGACAAGTCATTGACATTTATATTTAAAAGTCTCAGCAAAAAGAAAATATATGTTGACAGTGAAATGTAACATAAAACGTCGCAAATTGAACCGAGACATGAATATCACAAGAAATTAACTGCTCACTCATTTCATTCGCTCAATTCGAGCATAATTGGTTTATGATTGTTCGATCAGTGTGATCGTTCCTCATTTTTCGTCAAGCAGAAGGGACGTGCAGGAAAGAAGAGATGACAATTCTTCTTGTTCTGCTGAACCAAAACCTTGCCATCTTATTCTACCCATTTTGTCTAGCAAAAATATGTAACTGCACAACATCAGTCACGGATGATTAGAATGAAAATATACTTCGAAATTATTTTATCCTTAAAAAACGAGATATGATGAAAGAACAAGCAAAAATTCCACGTACCCAGTAAGAAGGTTTAATATTCTAAGCTCTTTCCTGAAGTAATAGTTATCACCAAATGAATAAACTATCTGCCTTTGCAAAACGTCTTTCGGTCCTTCAGGTTTTGGCTTCCTCATAATTTTAAGCAGTAGTTTCTTTATAGGATTACGACTCAACAGCCAGGAATCTATCAAGGATATCTGCAAAGAGATATTCATAAAAAGATGAAAATTACTCCTCAGATTAAATTTTACATTTAAAGAAAAATAAGGTATGGGTTATCAGATACTGCCAAATATGAGAGAGATTTAATGGGATGAGACAGATACGACCATGCCAATTATTTCATATTTGGATAAATAGCCAAAGTTTTTCCTGTTATTTTCTGAAAGAAGATTGGGAAAAATCAAGTAACACGCATTAAACAAATGAGAAGTTAAATTACTAATTTAGTGGGAAAATATTTTTCTTCGCTTTAACATTTGATTATTGGACAAACAAAAGTATCAAAAGATTAACTGTAATACCTCGTATAACTGAACATCAGCGGAATGACCAAAAGTATCAAGAAAAGGTGAGCTCCAAGAATCTACCATAGTCTGTCAAAACCAAAAAAGAGAAATCTAAATAAATAGCAAACAAAATTAGCAGCGCTCTCACAAATCTAATCTCAAAATATTGTAACAAATCTTTAACCATTGCCTAGGCAAAGTTAGTCTCCCAGCTTACAGCTATACATGTGTAATCTTCTACTTGCTTCATTTTTCTGAAAAGAAGGATTTTTCTTTCTTTTCTTCTTCACAAACAACTTAAAACTAACTACAATCAAAGAGTCAAAATCACGACCTAGTAGCTTCTCTAATCTTATTGTAGTGACTCAATTCGTAAACAGGAGCCAGGAGCAAATATTAACTTCAGAAATAACATGCATTTCAAATGTCAAATAGCAGGTCGCACTTAAATTCATTCCAATTTAGAAGTTATGAACAAGCTATAATGCTTGCACAAAGTGGGAAAATTTGAAGCAGAAACGTGAACACAAGAACTTATTCCAGTCGATTCATATTTTCTGCTCTTTTTTAGTGGCTATGCTCAACTAATATTTGACCCTTTCCTTTGCACAACGAGAACAAGAAATATGTACCAGGACAGATGAAAACCACGACAGATAAAACATAGTTATATAACATTCAAATCTTCCAGCTGAACTGGGTGGCTCAACAAAATCTATCTAAAGTTCTCTCACCTGTGAGCTGGCACGAAATGATAAACACAATAACGTCGCTTTAGGTACATTCAATTTGGGCGTATTCACATCCTTTCCAGCAGAGGTTATAGGCAGCTTAAGGCTAGAACCATTGGAGTAGCACACTTCCAACATAGGAAATTTTGCAGCTGCACTTGCAGGAATTACGATCTTATTTGCCATTGCTATCTGCATGACACCACGCACGACATTTCACCTTAGCAATCCAACATCCAATATATAAACTATTCAACTCTCTCCTCAAAAATATTCATCAACAATATAACCAACACAGATGTCCAGGACTAGATACCATACCTTCCCATCATGCTGCTTCATCTCGGCCATGTCCGCAAAGTATCCCCTATTCATCTCATCTTTACTGTCCTAAATTACAAATAAAACCATTCACACTTAACCAAATGCAACTTCACAACACATGAAGCTTTAAGAAAATGAAAAAAAAAAGTAAGCTTGATATCAAATTACTCACAGCCGAGCACGTTCTTTCTCAATTGCCTCCTTATTTCCAATCTGCGGTCCAAATAACCAAAAGTGGATACTCCTTAAACAACATCAATACAATTCCATCAACCAAATCAACCAAAACAAATTCAAAACTAATCCATCTAATCGTGATCCAAAATCAAATCTTGAAGGGTATAAGAATAACATGAATCCAATCTTTATGATGTCAACAGACCTGGTAAATGTCGAGGAAGCGGCAGGAGCTCCGTTGAGATGGATTCTGAAAAGGGAGAACTGGGAACAGCTTACTTTGTTCTTTGATACATTTTCTAGCATAAAAACTTGTTGCTGATATCCCCCGCAGACACTTCAACCTCAACATCGCAGAGATTTTCTTTTGCGTGTGTGAATGAATTCTTCCTGAAATCTTCGGAATGTGTAACACAGTAACAGATCCATAAGTTGGGCTTATAAACAGAAGTAGCCCAGACATTTGACGCCCACGTAATAGCCCAAAAAGCACGGTGTGTAGACAGACCATTTACAAAATCTAAGTGAAAACCGTATTTTTAGTTTTATATTATTATATATTAATCTGATTTTGATTTTTTATATTGTTAAGTTTTAATTTTAATTAAAAAATATATTAGAACTCATTCGGAAACGTCTAACATCAATTCTTCAAATTATAGTTTTTCGATTCAATTATTTTCGTTATTATTCTAAATTCTAGTACTTTTCATATTTTCTTTCCAAATTTCAACGTAATAGTATTATTGTTTGTCACGAAATTAGCGGGTGTGTCAGACCCGTGTTTGTGCCAAAATTATAGTATTTTGACAATTCCGCTATACTAATCTCAGGTATTGTTATGAAAAACTGAGTATGGAACTTGCGTTCCATGTAATGCCAAGGCATGATAGAATTCCGAAGCAGTTTGGCATACCAAGTAAACAGCAGTACTAGTCAATGAATTGTATCTTCTTCTATAAATTTTTAGTATGTCCATTCACGTTTCATGTAAAAGCTTTCTTCGAATTTATAACAGCATAATGAATGTTGATGTTGTTTATGAATTCCCCTTTAATTTCATTATATTCTTCATTCCGTGTTCATTTTTTAGGAGCTATTCGAGGGAATTAGAACGAACGATCAAATCGAGAGTGGTAACGTTTGATAAAGAAGTTAGGTTATTCTACAATTTTGGCACAAACATATGCCTGGCACTCCCACAAATTTCGTGACAAACAATTATATTTTCCAGAGTTTGTAATTTTCTACTGATTATATATACATGATCATGTTGAGATTTTATTTATTCAAATTTCGTTGTCGTTCGCTTTAATTTTAGCGTCATATTTTATTAAAATAATAAAACTAACAATCAAATTAAAAATCTACAATCTTTGTGTGTTTTTAGAAATTAAATTTTTATTATTTTTCGTTCAATTCACCTGACGCCCTCATTATCGAGAGATTGTGCTAAACATTAGTATAATTATTATATTTATTTATTTATTAACTCCAGCGGACCAGACTTGTACTTATAACGTGTTATATTTATCGTCGTCAAGTCTACTTCCGAACTTGAATCTCAATACCTAATCAACATAGTCTTCACAATTCGATCGGAGTAAGCCCCCGCGAAAATTTAGCTGAATTTTTAACATCTCCGATCTGATCTGGGGATAATGCGGCGGTGCGATTCGGCCATCCGCGACGGCAGCGGAGAGTAACTGAAATGCAGCGGAATACGGATTTACAAGCACTTGGATTTCCACTGAGTCCGTTTCTGCTGCTAAATGCAGTTGGTGGCTTTGGGGATTTAGGACGGGGAGGGTTTGAATTGTCGACGTATTTATTTCTGGGATCACTGCTCTTCTCCCGAGAAGGAGGCGGTATGGACTTGTCCAAGGTTGGAGAGAAGATCATTAGTTCCGTTCGCTCTGCTCGTTCTCTCGGTCTTCTTCCATCTCAATCGGATCGCCCCGAGGTACTCAGATTTTAGTGAAGTTCTAATTGAGTATGATGATACTTTATGCACGTTATGAATTGCTTTTGGTGGATTAAATAACACCTATAACGATGGTTGGAGGGAGGGTGAAATATAGGTTTTTTTTTTGGAGGGTGAAATATAGTTGATTATCAGAAGTATTTATAGTTTCCATGATTGTGCGCTCTTGTTGAATGATGATCGTGCATGCTTGGGTTATAGTATCCTTATCTCAGAGTTAATGTACAGTGCTTTGTTGGGCCTATATGCTCGGAGTGAGCGTGACTCTTTGTGTGGATGCCTGAGCATGTAGATAACGGTAAAATATCTTGATACTTACATAGTCAAGAAAATGCGCGATCACTTTTTTGAGAAAATTCCCCATCACTTTTTTTGAGTCCACTGAACAACTTCAAATCCTAAACACCAATATATCCCTTCATGAGATCAAGACCACTTCATAAACCATGTAACTAAACGAATTTCATGCATGCATTTGATCTAATTTACCGTTGATATTACTGGTACTTACAATCTCAGAAAAGTGTTCGGGCTTTTTCTTGGCTATGTAAATATCACAATGTTTTACCATCACCTACATGCTCTGGCATCTACGCAAAGATTCACACTCGCCTCAAGCAAGGTCCTCGTGTTCCTCATGGTTGGAGAGGAACATGAGGACTTTTGACAATTTAGAAGACTTACTTGAAGAATGCACGGCACAAGATTAAATTTAGAGTTTAATGTTGGATTTCGAAGAGTGGGGAGTTTAAATTGTTCTCAATTACAGATTTGTATAAGAATTGGAGTCTAATATTATGTTAATTCGACTCCAGTCTTACTTCATCTTGCGTGGACCCCTCCTCGGCTTTTTGTAATTAAGTATTTTGATTAATATAATATCATTTCATATTAAAAAAAAGGCTGGTAACCTTTACTCAGTGCTTATTACTCTGATTATGCTTCATTTTCTTTATTTAAGGGAAAAAAATCTTCACCGAGAATGTCTCGAGTAAGTTACAGCCAAACTGATCATATTCTCAGTTGATTAGGACATTGAATATATTTTCTGAGAGATATTTCATTTCAAGGTTCTGCCTCACTGTGCAAAGATGTCCATGAAAATTTAAATGGTTACATGTTTTTGGTTGATATAAATTGACTTGACTAGAGTTTAATTTATTAGTTGTGGTGGGATCATGTTGTCTTTTTCCAAGTTCTCGGTATATTTGTTGACAGTTCCCTTTATAAAAAGTGTATGAGTATATTGTTGACTAGAAGCATGCAGGGTAATTTGATAGTCATTGCCTTATTCCCGACTTGCTACATTTGAAAATTCTGTTTTCAGGTTCCAGCACGAGCAGCCGCAGCTGCAGCTGTTGCCCGGGTTCTTGCTGGACTACCTCCACATCAGAGGCATACTTTATCCTCGAGCTCGGAAGAGTTAAGTTCTATATATGGATGCAGACCTCAAGCCGTGGATGAGCTTGAGGAAGAATTCTTCAAGGAGGTTATCAAATATTGTTTAGTGCCTTTTTTTTATTGACTTTAAATTACTATTTAATAAGAAAAAATCTGTCAATAGATCTTAATGAGATGTATATATGCTGTTTAGATACAAAAATACTAACAACGTCATCTATGATTACATGCATTAAGTGATTTCATTCATATCTCTATGGCATTTTTATCATTATCCATAGAGGAAGCAAACTGTTGATATTTTTGTGTGCCCGGAACAGTTTTGATAAAGATACGATTCTGGGTGATATGTAAAAAGAGTATTATTACTTATAATGAGTGGCCTTTGAAGCGCTCTTGCCCAATAGTGCAAGCATTTCTTGTAAATCACTTCTATATGTAACTTTACCCGTGAAACTGTATGGTGCTATATTTATTTTCATAATATATTATAGCTTATACATAATTCAATGGAGAAAAATTGTTTTGAGAATGATTTCGGATGTCACGAATTATTTTTTATGATGCCTTATTTGTTGAAAATGGAAATGATTTGGTTGATGGTTTCTTTTATGGGAGGACATGCAAAACATCTGTTAAGTTTTTCTTTCTTAGTTTGATTTTGAATATCCACTTCTATGACTGATACTCATGTTTTACATAGATTGTGGTATGCCTATTTTCCTTGACTACAATTCGCACTTTTGTCTTACTCAAGCCATTCCATTGATAAAGCTGTTGTATTTGTTTTAGGAGTTTGATCCTGTTAGATATATTTTGGAACAAATTCCCTCTGAAGAGATTGAACCTTCATATTTTGAGGAAAAGGTATTTGTCTTTGCTACATTCACGTCTTGCCTCTACCCCATTTACTGAAATTGGTACCTGAGTTGCTTTGCTTAATGGAGTTGTGAATGAGGGTTTGGTTTATTTTATTTTATATTATTTTCTTTTTCTTGCCCATGTTGCTTTTGTGACCTCTATCACTTCTAGCTTGCTTTATATGTATAGCTTATTCTAAGGGTCTCTTCTCTGGGTGTGTGCCCATAATGTGCTAGTTGATTTGCTTAATGGATTATGCATTGATTTCATGATTTCAAATTTCTCTCTCTCTATTATGCATTGATTTCATGAATGCACCCAAATTGTAAATTATGCTGTTGTGTATATGCTTGATACTAATTACATTTTTTATTAAATATTTTCCTCTCTCTCTCTGGCAAAATATTTCATTTAGATGCATTATGCATTGCATGCTTTTACAGGCCACTCTCCGCCTTGCACAACTGGATAAAATTTCCGAGCGTCTATCACGTCATGTCATGGAACATCATGAAGAAATGGGTGGGTTTCATCTTTCTTGTGTTCTGGACAACAGGAAAGCTCTTGTTGCATTTTTACCGGAGTTATTATTGTTTATTTGGCATTGTTACCAGTCCGTTAAGTTTATAATTATGCTCTGATTTTGTTCTCACATTTTACACTGAATAATAACTCCAGTGCATGGCCTATCAATGGACTAATTAGGACCAGATTCAACTTTTACAAATCTGAGTCAGATTTCTGGAAGATGAGATGCATGTCATTATAGACGTGATTCCTGTTCCTTTATGATTATGAACGAGTTTTCGAAGACTATTTTGACTCTGATATTTCTTTGCTTTGGTGCATGGAGTTGATTGAATGCTTACTGTTTTGATTTCAGTCACATTCTTGTCTTGATGATGCAAGGAGTTTACTTATTTTTTATTTTTATTTCACCTCCAAATCCTTGGTCTTGGAACTTGGCAGATTTTTTTTTGGTCTTGTTTATATTCATTACTTTTAATGCATCGGATTGATTGGTAATATTTCATTTCCCATGGCATATCAGACATCATTCCGGTCTTCTGTTAATGAACTAGCGGTACCTTATGAAATTTCTTCGTAGACTATTATATCAAATAGATACTTGTTTCAGTGAAGGGTATGAATCTGGTGAGGGAACTGGAGAAGGACCTGAAGATTGCAAATGTTATTTGCATGGTAAGCAGGTGACTCTTTTGCCTTTCAGCATTGAATATTCACATGTACTAGTGTTCCCTATGTTTTCCCCCATTATTGGAAGGTCATATGACAAACATCCGGATGCGATTTCCAGAACAAAAAATTGTACCTAAAGTCCATCACATAATCTGTTAATTAATCAATTTTCGTTTTATTTTTTCACGTTCTTCTCTTTCTTATTAATTTTTAATTTCCACTTTTAACAAGTTAGTAAGAACAAAATAGAGTTACCAATACGAGATATCATGCGAAATATTTGGATACCTTTGAACATGTTTTTAGTTAAATTTTGTGCTTTTGCTAATGGGAGTGATCAAGGGGGAGGTATATTCTATTTTGCTGGAATTTTGAATGGAGATTTCAAAGAGCCCTCCACATGTTTGTTTTAGAAACTTTTGAATTTAATATAGTCTTTTCAATTTTTTTATTGAACACGTCATTTAGGTTTCACATTAATTATTCAAGCTATATCTTTTTTGCTCTAAAGTTTCTGCCTTTCTCTATTTTGTTTACTTTTTTGGAAAGACGGCTTCTTATTATTCAAAAATTTCCCTACTTTCAACCAGTTACTGTACTTTTGATCTGTGCAGAATGGGCGAAGACACCTTACCTCTTCAAGGAATGAAGTGTCTAGGGATCTCATTGTGACAACAAATTCCAAAAAGAAACAAGCACTTCTGGTAATATCTCTCCTGGGAGTTTAGACAAGTTATTATCCTTGCAACTTATTGTTTCTTCTCCTGCCCATTTAAGCATCAACCATAGTCTGATGCATCCAGATCATATTTGAAAATAGATTGACCTAGTTTGATTTCACTGTTCCTCATTTGTTTATTTGAAATTTGTTCATTGTTGACAGTTTTGGATTTTTATAATCTATATTTGCAGTGCTTTTGATTTTCTTCAGGACCTTATATTATACTAATCCAATGTTTAAAAATAGAGATATTTTAAGCCAAGATTGCTCATTTGAGTTCTTGACTGGCTATCCATAGTAACTGGTCACTGAATCTTTTCTTTCTTACTAGTCACCCATCCACATCATTCTAGTATTTGACATATTTTAGCTCAATTCTTCCCAAATTTATAAAAACGAATGTTGATGAAACAGATGCTAATGGTACCTTTCCTCTTCTCAACACAAATCAATTCTGAATTATTTTTTCTGAAGAAACTACAAAATTTATTAGAAAAGAATAAATAAATAGATTTGAAAAGCAATAAAGCCAGTTACAACGATTGTATTTTTTGCATGATAGTCAAACATGTAGCATCGCCATTTTAACCACATTTTACTGTTACTTTTTATAATCAATCAAACAAACCCGTTGCTATAAAAATACTTGCGACAAGAAACATTAAAACATTTACACATGAAATTAAAAAATACTTTTTTTATAATTATAATAGTAATCGGTTTGTTTGGATTTTTTTGCATCTAAATTTTGAACCAAACCAAGTTTTTCAGTTTGGATGATCATAGAAATCGATCCATTGACAAAATCTTCGCCTGTGATTTACTCATTTTAAACTAGTAGACAAATTGAGCATTGTTGTCATACTGGTTTAATTATCGAATTACAAACTTTATATTTTAGTTATCTAAATTATTGTTTTATAAATTGCAGGACTTGCTCCCCATTCTTACTGAGATGGGCAATGTAGTGAATATGCAAGAGGCTCTTGAAACTCTTGTTGGGGAAGGAAATTTTTCCAAGGTATTATTCACCTTGCAGGTTCCTTTATTTTTTATTTTTCTTCAAGCAATTTTTTTTTGTCTTCACTTCAATTCTGTATATTTGTGGATATTTAATTTTTTTTTGCTAAGAACGTGACTCGTCCATTTCAGGCATTCCAAATACTATCTGAATATTTGCAACTTCTTGATAGTTTGTCCGGTCTTTCAGTAGTGAAAGAGATGACCAGTGGTGTTGAGGTGAATTAAGCAATTGCATTTATGTTTTAAAGCACATAAAGTTCTCCAGTGGTGTTAATCCATCTTATTCTGCCCTTCTGTTATGGATCACTTTGTTCATTTTCCTTTTTCTGTTTTAATTGAATGCAGGTATGGCTTGGAAAAACTCTTCAGAAGCTGGATTCACTTCTATTAAAAGTGTGCCAGGACTTCAAAGAGGATGACTATATAACTGTTAGTGCTGCATTTGCCGCATTTTCTTTATATAAATTATTTAGAATTGAAATTCATAAAGTGCAATTTATTGGTTGGCCAACTATTTTTTTTAATCAAATATCCATTTCCTCTTCATTTAACGTGATCAATAGTTAGGATTGGTTAGTACCTTTATAACTGGTGTTTTACTTAATGACTGATTTTGTATTTGTGGGCACATCATGTTATGTTTGATGAGTGTCAACATCTTTCATTCTCTTACGGCAGTGTACGTTCCCAATGAAGGTGGTCCCATTCTTTCCATTGTAACTGTCTATACAAATAAATCCATTGAGTCCCATCATGTTTAATGTAGTATTTTGGTCTCGATATTTCTAGTCAAGAATGTAAAGGATATGTCCTACTAGCATGGGTGTGTATTTGGCTTCAATCTTTGTACATTTTCCTGTGAGATAAGGGCTTCTATCCTAGTTGATTTCTTGTCAGAAATTAGTATGCGTTTCTTCATCATATTAAGAGGAAAGAAGTTAGCAACCCACAAATGAAGTTTCTCGTACTTTGACCGTTTCTGGTTCATGCAAACATGCATCAGATCAAATATAATCTTGATTTATGTTTTCTTCTTTAATGCAGGTGATCGATGCTTATGCATTAATTGGTGATGTCTCTGGTTTAGCTGAAAAGATACAAAGTTTTTTTATGCAGGAGGCTCTAACAGAAAGCCACTCTGCTTTGAGGGTCATTGTGCTGGAGGTACCTTTTACATAACATATCATTATTCAAGCGCCTGTGAATTATTGAACATAGTTATGGTTTTAACTCGGAACAATTGATTGAAGTACACAATTCAAGAAAGAAATTTATCATATTATCATTTACCCAGTGGGCATCATCATGGAACACTACTTTCATGAAACTATTTCGGTCAAAATGTAGCTCAGTGGATTGGATTCCTGGAGAACCCACATGGTTGATAAACAACTATAATCTGCTGTACCTAAAGTAAATGGAAATGCCCCCTACTTCCTCTCCGTAACTCGCAGGATTGATTAACTACTATATTTTGCTGTACCCCGAAATAAATGAAAATTTCCCCTACTTCCTCTCCATATCTCTGAGTAATTATTTCTTGCAATTGTTGCATATGATATATTGTGGCAACAATGATGATTGATTCATTTTTTTACAAACTTTTGGGAGATACCTCTACCATTTGGCGTTCTGCACTTAAACATGTGCCATGTTAGTGTTGGATAATTTTTCCTACACTGTTCCTTCCCCCTTCCCCTACCTCCAGTGTTGATGTTGGTACTTTGGTTATTAGTTCTGTCAACTCCCCTTCTCTCACGTCCTACAAGGAAGCACATTCCTTCTTTCTGTCCTGGACATCTTTGTATGTGAGTTATTGCTGGAACTATTCTCTAATGTACAAGAACATCTCCAGGAATGATTTCAGCAAGTTTTCTACTTATTGACATGCAAAGGCATGTTAGGGACACACCCGATGCAAGTTAAAGACTCGCTGAAGGATTTGTATATTGAATATATAGTTCTTAATGCTAGAAAATTGGTGAATGTACGTACGACAACTTAAGGTCCAGGAAAAAGAAAAATAGGAAAATATTGGGATATGCTAAGGAAGAAAGCAAACAGACTGGTCACTCAAAAGATCATGGAGATCGAAAATATCTGTCGCAGTCCTATATTTTTGCTTGTCATGTGCTGTATTGAAGACCAGGTGAAAATATTTGAATAAACCGGAAAAATTATGTAAATTAACCAAGTAATCACTTAATGCTTACTGAAATAAATTGCTTCTGTCATTTTTAGCAAGGTTACTTATAATGTGTCTTGCTGAACTCTGGGACTCTCCTTTATTTCTTTACTAATATGGCAGATATTATTTAGTCTTAACATATGTTAATAAGTTTGTAATCTTCAAGGTTTTTTAACGGTGTGTAATAAATGTGTTGTTTGTTACTTATTTACTTAAATACCATATGGATATTGAATTTTCGTTGTTTTGGACTTATTTACTAGGGATAAAGAATTTAGTGGGTATGTGGGATCCTTGCTAGATTATTATTTTGTTATGGATGTCCAAAAATAATCTTCAACTCCTGAACTGACTGTCCTGGCTGTGGATGTTATGTTCATGCTAGCAGCTAACGGTTTAACTTACTGCAGGATGTGGAAGATTCCAACATGCAGAACATGAGGTATAACCTGTTTTTTGTCTATTATTTGGGAAAAAATATGGACCTTGATATTCGGGACACCTCTCTATTTTTATGTTTGTGAGAGATTTCTTTCGCTTTGAAGTAGCCATCGTGATTATATGCATTTCATGATTTTTGTTTTTTAATCCTGGTCAGGCTTACATACAGTGATTTGTGTTTACGGATACCTGAATCCAAGTTCAGACAGTGTTTGCTAGCAACACTCTCCGTTCTCTTTAAGCAGATGTGTTCATATTATTCGATAACGAGCTTCCAACTAGACGAGAACGTAAGTTTTTTGTTATATGTTGTCACCTTTTTGTCCATTATTTTCTTCTCCTCCGTTGTTGAGAATCTATTCTGGAAAGAAATCAAATTATTACTTTATGATTTTTGGAAATACGATGCATTTATCATATTCGATTAATATCTTTGGCATACTTCATCGTAACCATATCATCAATTATATCCACTTTATTTTGTGTATTCATCTTATATGCAACTTCTCTTCGAAGCTACAACCTATCTTGGAAAAATATGTTCTCTATATGTTTATCATTCTTTTTGTTTGTCTAATGTCTATTACGTCTCTAAACTGTAACATCTTGGAGGATATTGCTTGTACTCCCTTTCAAAATATTCTGATGTGGACGGTTATATCTTTCTTAGGACTTCTTGCCTCAAAAATCTTATTTGTAAAGTTAACTTCAAACATTAATTGATTATTGTCGAATATTGTATGCTCGCGGAAGCGGATGTGATTGAATAGTTTCAACTTTACTAACTCATATGAGAGGTTATACTGTATGCAATTACCACAATATGTTGTCTTACCTCTTTGTGTGGCTTTCACAATGTTATAATAGCATTGTTTCCTCATGCAAGTTTATGATTAGAATTAAATTCCGAATTCCTTGTGTAATTCTTACCTTAGGTTATTATGTTGAGGATGATGCATCTCACGTTGCTTCATTTTCTTTTGTTCATATTAGTACTTTGCAGATAAGAATATAGTAGACATCTTCAGAAATCACAATGTGACTTTATGTTAATTACTTGTGACTGAGAGTAATCAATTTCTTATACATGGTCTGACAGGTTTCATCCTTCCATTCTCCCAGTGTGAAGCAACATAGTAACTTATCTGGGATCTCGCATGATTCTAAGAGGGAAGCTTCTTCCACTTTTCCAGCAGAAGAATGTTCACTCCTTTCAACTGCAAGAGGATTTTCTTTAACATCAATCGATGAGCCACCTGAATATTCTGCATCTTCTGACGGTTCCAAGTCTGTATATCATCCAAATGATGAGGGACGAGATAATGGAAGCGCGGCATCAAGTAGTGGATCCCCATGGTTTCTCCTGCGAAAAGATGCTACACTGATTGTTTCACATACCTTACAGAGGGGTCAGAAGAACCTGTGGCAACTTATGACAAGCCGGATAGCAGTTTTGCTTTCTTCTTCTGCTGTTACTTCGAGTAGCATTCATCAATTTTTAAGAAATTATGAAGACCTAAGTATCTTCATTCTGGCTGGGGAAGCTTTTTGCGGAATAGAAGCTGTTGAATTCCGACAGAAACTCAAATCCATTTGTGAAGGTTATTTTGTTGCTTTCCATCGGCAGAATATTTATGTAAGTCTTAAAACTGCGATATTTTGCTTTGCAGCAAAGCATCCATACAATAATTTATTGGATGCAATATGTATTTCAATATTTTGTTTTTTTGCCGCATCTCCTTTATTGATGGTGTGCATAAGTAACTGCGTCGTTTATGTGATTTAATTTAATTCATGAAGTCAATCAAAATATGTACAGTCCTTTCTCATTGGATTCCTTTGTCTGAACAATGAGTCTCGAGTACAAATTGTTACTGAGCTATTGCTATACGAAATAGAAGAACAATGAAAAAATAAGGAAAAAAATTTTGAAAGACAATAAAATACAGAGGAAGAAAATTTGAGATGCATCACATGTGTCTCCCCACCCTTCACTCTAAATTTTCCTTACCTTGTTATTCACTGCTTGCAATACTAAAATTCAGAGCCTCCTTGAATACATCAATCTATGTGAAGGTACTAAGATGTAATCTCTTATCCGTTTGCTAAGAGTTCCAACCTGAGGTTTGCTGTTTGCACCTGTCCATGCCTTCATGCCTATGTTTGAGACTTCGAGAAGTTCAAGATCGACGGAACAAACTTTTCATTATTGTTCTTACCTAATTAAGATTCAGGAAGGTTCTCATCCGCACATAATATGTAATCTTTATTTATTCTAATGAAAATAGTTTCCTATCAAAAAAAATTAAGATTCAGGAAGGAAACTTTCTGACTAGTGTCTTGGTCTATATGACTGTTTGGGTTTTAAGTAGAATTTGGACTTCTTTCTGTGCATGCGCTCAGAAAACCCAGATGCCAGTAGCTTGGGCTCCCAGTGATAATCCTTAGGGAGTTGGGAGGAGCTGGAGTGGTTGTAGCCTGTAGGTTTGTTTTGAATTGGGATCTTAACTGTGAACATTGACATTCTAGGGTTTTCAAAAATGTGGATGAAGGTGGCAAGGGAAGGGGGTGGGGGGCAGGGGAAGCTGGTGAAATGGCATAGTAGTTTGTCAAAGTTTGGTGGTTGTGTCAATGGAAAGATCAGAACACCATAACTTTTTTTCTGGAAAGCAACATGCTAATGTTTGAGAAGCACTGCAGTAATATCCGAGAATGTAGAATTGGTGGGTTTCAGGGATGTCTCTTCTACTACTTGAATTTATTTTAAATATTCTTTCAAATTTTATGATGGTTATAGAAACTTCATCTATAAAATCCTTTATAACCATATGCTTTTTTGCAACAAATGATTTATATGTGTCCAAATATTGATATGTCTATTCTATTCCTGTCGAAACCATCATTGAATAAAAATAAATAAATGATAAGTTTCTCTCTTGATGTACTTTCTATGCATTTACTATAACATTTTGATTTCATTTGGCTTCCAGGCTTTGAAAATGGTGATGGAAAAGGAGAACTGGCATATAATGCCTCCCGAAACAATTCAAGTAGTTAGTTTTGCGGGACTTGTTGGTGATGGAGCTGCCCTTATAATTTCACCCGATGGTTCTCCCAGCGCGAGATTACTTCATGCCAATCGATCAGTTGTTTCAGTTGTAAGTGAATCAAAGAGGAGCGGATTTTCATATTGGCTGGAGTGTGGAAACCCATTCTTGTTGAAACAGAATGTTAATTCCCTGGAGTATTCTGATTCCTTTAATCTCAATGGCGTGACTACTCATGGAGAATCTGGAAATGTCAATGGGAAGCTCCGGCATATTAAAATTTCTCCAGAAAGTGGCGATGCAAACCATATTAATGGGAGCTCTGTTTCAGAAGATGAAAATGATGATCTCCACGCAGATTTTATTGACGAAGATAGCCAGCTTCCTAGTCGTATCTCCAGACCAAATCATTCAAGGCATCAGTTGTCTTATGGATATGATGAAGATTCAATCGCGCAAACAGGATCATCACTTAGTCTTTTGAGGTATAATTAGGGTCTTATTTTCTGATTGTATAAGATACCGCGTGCATTCACAAAAATCATTCAACTTTGTTTCTGTTCATTCATCAGGTTGATGGATAAGTATGCACGATTGATGCAGAAATTAGAGATCATCAATGTTGAATTTTTTAAGGTAGGCGTGTTACTATCTCGGGTAGATGTTTTTTGTTCTTCTCCCCCTCCCTATTGTCCTGTTGTGCCTTTATATTTGTATTCTTCTCTATTCTCTTTTTTATGTTATGACTGAATAATCCCCCTTTTAACAGGGAATTTGCCAGTTGTTTGGGATTTTTTTCCGCTTTGTATTTGAGACATTCTGCCAGCGTGGTATTCCCCCTGGTGGAAAGGGCTTTAATCACTCTCTTCCTCGTATGTTTTGTTTATTTCTTGTTCATATTCTATATTGTTTGGTTACCCTTTGATGTGTTATGCCAAATCATAGTTCTGTTGTCTTCAATATGGTGAATATACATTGTTTTTGGAGTAATCTGATCACCATTTTTTTCAGACAAGCTAAAGACTGCACTGTCGAGGATCACACAAGACTATGACCAGTGGGTAAAACCTCAGTCTTCACCATTTTCTTCTTCATCCCCTGCGTCCTTGACTTCATTATCTCATAAAGATGTCACTCCTACCAGTCCTCCCACTCACTTGAATAGCATATCTTCTGGTTTGAAGGTACTTACGAGTTACGCCAAAGAAGTAATTCTGCTATTAATTTGTGAATATTTGGTTCTCTACTAACATCGGTTTCTCTAGTAGCTGGCATGGTAATTACACTACTCTTTATTTTCTTATTCATTTAGGTTACTCATAACAAGGATATATAATTCACATTTTATGATGATTTCTCTAGAATTTACGACCATATTACGCTTTGTGTTTCCTTAGAATCTGAACTAGGAAACATGTCTAGAGTATGTAATTCTCGAGAAGCTTTTCCTTTTTCATCTTGCAGCATGCTTTGCCTTACCTTGGTCATGAAGTATATAGATTACATTGCAAAGGGTTATATTTCTGTTATGCTGGTTAGTTGTTCCGATTTGGTGGTAACAGTTTGACTTTTATTTGAGTGATTTGGATTAACATTATGCTGCAGGAAAGATGTGCTGGTGCTGACACACTATCTCTTGTTGCTAAATTGTTGCATAGATCTAAAGCCCATCTTCAATCAAGGCTTCTGCAGAATAATGGAGCTGTAGTTGAGGACTTTTATGTGCATTTGGTATGTCCTGCAACTACATTTAGGCCAGCATGCTGACATAAAACTTTATCAGTTTGGTATAGCTATCGACAGTTCTCAATAATTTGTAATCTTCAACAACACACATCAAATCATAAAAGTTGACAAAAGACTATCATTTTGACAAAGTTGTATATGATTCTATAATTACTGGTTAATCTAATAGTTGGAGTTACTTTCTCTTTGCTGATAATTTTTTGTTAACCATTGTTGCTCTAATGCCATCTCACACATTCTTGAGACAATGATGATATTGTTAGTCGAGTTGTCTTTATCAGGCATTTTTTTCCTGAGTTAATCTTGCCTTTATTTTATGTGGAATTCAATTATAGGTGGATGCTGTTCCCGAACTTACTCAGCAAATTCACAGGACTACTGCGAGATTGCTACTTCATGTTGATGGGTGAGATATGATGAGATATTAGTCAGTCAATCATTGGTTGTACATTCCTTTGGTTATGAAAAATTTCCATAAGTAGATGGATGCACTTAAAAGTTACTTGGTCAATTATTATGTGTAACATTTCCCACTCATGCATTTCTCTCTTTAAATTTAAATTGTCGTTTAGGTGAAAATCTATCCACTCATTGTTGATATTAATCTAGTCTGAAGAACTTTCTGAAAGGGTCTTTGTTTGAATTTGGAGTGATATTTTCCATTATATGTGTTGAAATCAAGCTATCACTCACTTTGGTTTCTTCCCTGATCTGATAGGAGAAGCTGCTTGGATGGGTTTTTGTGTTTTAGTTTCCTGGCTTATTTTTTTGGTGGGTTATTTAGAGTTTCCTAGGTTTTTTTTTGGTTGGTCTCCAGAGACAAGACTGGACTCTCTTCTCTCGGGGTGGTCTGACTGACAGATATACAGTGAATTGACAGTTGCTCTTTGCATTTTTAACTTAGACATCAGTAAACTGTAAACCCCATATCATGTTTTCCTTCTTGCAGCGTCTTTAATAATTGCTTAGCCGTATTGTTGTGGTATTGACTGGAGAAAATTGAGCAGGTATGTTGATCGCATTGCCAATGCTAAATGGGAGGTGAAGGAACTTGGGTTAGAGCATAATGGGTAGGTTCCCTATCATCATTTTGGACGTCCTGTATTACCGAGTAAAATTCCTTTAGATTGCGCGTGTTGATGGATTTCAAATTCTTTAGTTGGTTTAGATGGACAAAATTCAATTGAATTTCAAATACACTCTATATATTATACATCAAATTAAACAATTCCAATAACAAATACAATTTATACCCAAGATGAGTGTCATTTGAAGTCATTTCTCAAATCATTCCACAAATCAAATCATTTCTCCAGAAAGTTTATCAATTTTATCGATCCAAATGCAACTTTAATGGCATCATATAAAAGCATTATTTTAAAAAAAAAAATCTACAAAAAACGAATTATCTAGAAATTAGATCACATAACATTATTTGATAGGGGTCAAACTCGTAAAAAAATGTGAAGGAAGCATCAGCTGCTAAAGAATATTGAGATTTGAAAGTCCGTAGGTGTTCAATAAGCATGAAGCAGAAATTTGGAAGTCGGAAGGTGTTCTGTAAAATTTAACGATTTCTTTTTAAAAATTATAAGTGACAGTGGTCCGAAAAGAACAAGTTTGTGATATGGTGTTGGCATGTTGTGTTTGAAAAGGAATGAACAAATTTATGAAACACAGTCTCAAATGCATTGCAAGACTGTGATATGGTGTTGGCATGTATAGCTTTCGGAGCCTTTACCTCTTCTATAAGCTTCAACCCTCGTCACACATCTCCCATGCAGTATAGTTAAATTTATTATAGATCTTAAACCTAGGTTATTATGTCTCAACTTATTCTTGTGAGTCCAAGAATTGTGTATTTCATGAATTGGCTCCTTTGTGCATTACTTCTAGTAAATAGAATATGTCATTATTTGTTGCTGGAGGATTTAAGGACCTTATATAATTGTTTTAACAGGTATGTTGATTTATTGCTGGGAGAATTTAAACACTACAAAACAAGGCTTGCTCATGGGGGTGTACGAAAGGAGGTAAAGATTGCTATAAGATACTCATATAAGCTTACGACTTGGATTCTAATAAGAATTTTATATCGTGTGAAACTATGGGATTCTTTTTGGCTGGTTGACATTCTCAATGGACCAGCATTTTTTGCTATATGGTTATTAAATAGTGGTGGTAGTTGGGTGGTTTTAGTTTTTCAGTAACTTTTCATTTGAATGTGCTAGGCGCTGTTGTTTGCCTGCTATGACTGTATGCTGCATCTGATTCCCTTCTGTGCTTTTGACCATGTAGATGGTGATATTCTCTTCATTGATACATATTTAATAATCCTAGCAATGCGTGAGAAAATAGGAACTTGTCAGATCTCAATATTTATGGGATATCCGAACGAAATAGAAAATTAATAAAATCAATCTGATTCTAGTGATTCAGATTGTTATATATATCTCCAAGTTAGCTAGTAGCTAATATACATATATACAAGTTATTATTGTATCTTCCCATACTCTCCCCCTCCTCAGGATACTATTCTGAAGCTGTACCACTTTACACTTTGATAAGTGCATTCACAAGTTGGCCGTGTGTAGACACGTACAGGTCTCCAATTTCTCTCAGACAACGTATCCGACAATTTTAACATGTTTCATTATTATGTTTCCTGCATTTATTTATTGGGCTTGATTTAATTTTTGGCTAAGCAGAGTCAAAGTTAATAAAGGTATATATATTTCTTCTCCCTGCTATTTACTTGATTCCAGGTTCAAGATCTCCTCTTAGAATATGGTCTTGAAAATATTGCTGAAACCCTCATTGAAGGCCTATCTAGGGTGAAACGATGCACGGATGAAGGGAGAGCACTCATGTCACTGGATCTTCAGGTTTTTCTTAACTTGTGTTTGAATGATGCGTTTTCTTTCCCTTCTTTTACTTTTACCGTTTTTGGATTTCATTGAACCTCCCTGTTCTCAGGTTTTGATAAATGGCCTAAAGCACTTCGTCTCAATTGAAGTTGGACCCAAATTGCAGGCGGTTGAAACTTTTATCAAGGTAAATACTGCATTTAGTGACTTTTCAAATGGGTAAAACTTGCTGATTCTCATAATCGAAACGTGACTTTACACTCCAAGTGTGTTTTGGAAACGTATAAATCAGCATCCCAGCTGCAACATCTGATATTTACACTCTTGTCACTTGTAAACAGGCCTTCTACCTTCCAGAAACTGAATATGAACACTGGTCACGTGCTCATCCGGTATGAATATCACACTTCAATCAACCCAATAATATTTGTTTGAAACATCCACCGCTTTGTTTGTGATACGTCTTCGTCACTTGCAGGAATATAGTAAGACCCAAATTATTGGGTTGGTCAACCTGGTCGCAACAATGAAAGGCTGGAAAAGAAAAACCCGGTTGGAAATGTTGGAAAAAATTGAATGACCCCATGCTTATACAACCCAGGGACTTGAAATAAGTTTTGTGTGTCCATTTTTCTCCCATTTCTCCTATTTATAGTATACTATCCGTGTAAATTGGATCCTTGCTTCCATTTTTTAAAAGGTGTCTCACTTGTAATCTATCATATTCCTATAACAATAGTAAAATACCATCGGCTGTACCTTTTCGAATCAGTTTCATATAGATGAATAATTGAGGTTTAGTAACGAATAAGGTACTCTCTCAATCTGCTTTTCTTCCTTTTTTACATTGAACTGATTTTTTTTTTTAATGGAACATTGAACCGAATTTTTAGTGAACTCACGTCTCCAATAACTTGCCTATAATTTTCCTGCATTCAAGGTACAAATTTAGATAACTTCTAAAATATCAAACCAGTTGAATTTTCGGTTCGGTCGTTAGTATTGGTTCAAACCAGTTGAATTCACCTAAAGAATACTCCTTGAATATATACTTACATAACGTGAAAACTAGGATTTAATTAAAAAAAATAAAATATTTAAATAAAAAAATTTATATTTAAAGTTACTATAATCTTTATCTTTAATAAAATTAATACAAAAATAGGAAATTCTTATATTTGAATATTATAATTTAATGCGTAATATCATAAAAATAAAAATAATTAAAAAATAAATTATGTGGCATGTTTCCTTTCACAATTATTCTATTACTATTAATATTAAGGATTGTTGAAAATATAATATTAAAATATGTATGTTGAATGTTGAATGTTGAAAATTAGGTAAAATTAGGTGTTGAATATTGAAAATTAGTGTGTGATGATGTATGTAATGAGGTAATTTATTTTGGAATATTTGTATATGAAACTCTATAAATAGAGCACTCATTTGTGAATGAAATAACAATTGAGTTGAGAGAAAAATATTATAAAGTGTGTAGTTTGATAATTTTGAGAGTTTGAGATTTTTACTTTTTACCGTAAATTTTTACTTTTTCACAACACGTTATCAGCACGAAGCTCTAAAAGTCCTACATACTTTTCCAAGCTCCAAACAGAAGAAAAGGTAACAAAAGTAATTATATTTATTTTACTGTTATTTATTTATTGTGTATTTATTTAATATACAATATAATGTTATTATTAGAAATAATAAAATAAATTTTTCATAAACTTGTTATAAATCCTGGGAGGATGTTAAGACGACATCCCACACTCCCGGCAAGGGATACGACAAGTATAAAAGCCTATAAGGTTTTTAAACAAAATAAATTATGACAGTCGTTATAATATTATGATATGATATATATAATTATTTAAACATGTCTAATATTATATATACCATATTATTACCATAAAATTATACAAATACATACATTTATTCTTTTATTCACCAACGGTCATAAACGGTAACAAAACGGCTAGTTTTTGCCCTATAAATATGATCTCTCAAACTCATTCAATCACCCCAACTTTCTCTTCTTCTCTAAAAATTATTCTTCATCAAATTTTCGGAGAAAAAAGAAGATGGCTTTCGCAAGATTATTTTTAATTATTTTAGTTATCATACTCACGAGTCTTGTATTTATCGGAGAATATCCTCCTCGTGTGTTTTCTTTATTTTTACGAATACTTGTACTTGTTGTTTATCCATTACTTTGTATTGCAATATTCATTAACTAATAAAATGCATCGTGATTTTTAGTACCACCATGGCAAACTTGACAAAGCTCGAATTCATCGCTCTTGACATTACTGGAAAAAATTATATGCCATGGACTCTAGATGTAGAAATGCATCTCGAGTCATTGGGTCTAAGCGAGACCATTAAAGAAAATGGCATATGCACGTCACAAGAAAAGGCAAGAGCCATAATATTTTTACGTCGACATCTCGACGATGGATTGAAATGTGAATATCTGACTGAAAAAAATCCCATGGCTTTGTGGAAGGGATTAAAAGAAATATTTGAACATATAAGAGAAGTTATACTTCCGACCGCCCGGGATGAATGGAATACATTAAGATTCCAAGACTTTAAAAAAGTCAGTGATTACAATTCGGCGATGTATAGAATAATCTCGCAATTGAAATTTTGTGGCCATGAGATTACTGAATCTGAGATGCTTGAAAAAACATTTTCCACATTTCATGCATCAAATATTACTCTACAGCAACAATATAGAGTACGTGGATTTGCCAGATATTCTGAACTCATCGCCTGTCTTCTTGTGGCGGAAAAGAACAACGAGCTTCTAGTGAGAAATCATCAGTCCCGACCCACTGGATCAACAGCATTTCCCGAAGTAAATGCTGTAAATAAAAATGAATTTAAACCTCGGAACCAAAATCAAATTCAAAGACAAGATTTTGGTCGAGGTCGAGGTCGAGGTCGTGGACGTGGACGTGGACGTGGATTTGGCCGTGGTCGTGGTCGAGGCCGTGGTTTTGAAAATAATAGAGATAGTTATTTTTATAACTCATCTCAAAAGAGCGTCCCAAACCATCCACAGAAAAGGCATCATGAGAATACAAGTGTTAATGAGAATCACTCAAAAAGATATGAAAGTTCTTGTTACAGATGTGGTACTCCAGGACATTGGTCCAAAGTTTGTCGAGCCCCTGAGCACCTTTGTAAACTTTATAAAGAATCATTAAAGGGGAAAGAAAAGGAGACCAACTTCACTGAACGCAGTGACCGTTTGAGTGATTCAACTCATCTTGATGCTGGTGATTTTATGAATGATTTCTCTGGAAATGATCAACATGTTGGTGGGATAGAAATGAACAATTTTGATGCTGCAGATTTTCTCAATGATTTTTCTGAAAATGAACAATATAGTGGTAGAATATAAATGTACAATAATTTGTTTTTCATGTATTCATAAAATAATGTTTTATTGTATAATTATGATATGTGTTATATTTAAATATATATTGCCAGTAATTTATTTCATTGCATATTTTTTTGAAGTTCAAATATGGAAAATGCTATGAGCAAAGCTGAAGTTTGCATACCCGATAGTGGTACAACGCACACTATCCTCCGAGATAAAAGATATTTCTTGGAACTAAAACCAACAAAAACAACGGTGAATACAATATCAGGTCCTGTAGACTTGATTAAAGGATGTGGTAAAGCACAATTTTTGTTACCTAATGGTACAAAATTTTTGATCAATGATGCTTTATATTCACCACAATCGAAAAGAAATTTGTTGAGTTTTAATGATATATATTCCCATGGGTATGATACTCAAACAATGAATGAAGGGAATGAGAAATATATGTGTCTTATCACATATAAATCAGGAAAGAAATATGTGATTGAAAAATTACCAATGCTCCCTACTGGATTGCATTATACACATATAAGTCCCATTGAATCAAACATGGTAGTTGATAATTCTTCGATATTAACCAATTGGCATGATCGATTGGGACATCCTGGTTCAACAATGATGCGAAGAATTATAGAAAATACACATGGTCATCCGTTGAAAGACCAGAAGATCTTTCAGAATAATAAGTTTCAATGTAAAGCTTGTTCTCTCGGAAAACTTATTATAAGACCATCACCAGGCAAAATCCAAACTGAATCACCAATGTTTCTTGAACGTATTCAGGGTGATATTTGTGGACCAATCCATCCACCATGTGGTCCATTCAGATACTTTATGGTATTGATTGATGCCTCCAGCAGATGGTCACATGTATGTTTATTGTCAACTCGAAATGTTGCATTTGCAAGATTACTTGCTCAAATAATAAAATTGAGGAATCAATTTCCCGATTATACAATCAAGAAAATTAGACTTGATAATGCTGGTGAATTTACTTCCCAGACTTTCAATGATTATTGTATGTCTATGGGAATCATTGTTGAGCATCCTGTTGCTCATGTACATACACAGAATGGATTGGCTGAATCATTGATTAAACGTCTGCAAATGATTGCTAGACCAATGATTATGAAAACAAAACTCCCTATTTCTATATGGGGACATGCAATTTTACATGCCGCTGCATTAATTCGCATCAGACCAAGTGCATATCATAAATACTCCCCATTACAGCTTGCATTTGGTCAAGAACCAGACATTTCTCATCTGAGAATTTTTGGATGTATGGTGTATGTGCCTATTGCACCACCGCAACGAAAGAAAATGGGACCTCAAAGAAAGGTTGGAATTTATATCGGTTATGATAGTCCATCAATCATTCGATATCTTGAACCTCAGACAGGAGACGTGTTCACAGCACGTTTTGCTGATTGTCATTTTAATGAGGAAATCTTCCCAATGTTAGGGGGAGAACAGAAACATACCGAAAAGGAAATTTCGTGGTATGTATCATCATTGTTACATATGGATCCAAGAACAAAACAATGTGAAAAAGATGTACAGCAAATTGTGCACTTGCAAAGAATAGCAAATCAAATACCAGATGCATTTGCAGACACAAAAGGGGTAACTAAATCATATATACATGCTGCAAATGCCCCTGCTCGAATTGAAATTCCAAAGAAACAAATGGAAGATACTCATGATGTCATTAAACGCCTGAAGCGTGGAAGGCCAGTCGGTTCCAAGGATAAAAATCCTCGAAAAAGAAAATTCATAGAGAAACACGATGATCACAAAATAAAGAATGATGTTTCTGAAGAAACACATGATGATCACAAAATAGAGAATGGTGTTCCTGAAGAAACACATGATGATGAAAATGTTCTGTCAGAACCACAAACTGACGAGAATCATGAAATCTCTATCAATTACATTAATACTGGAAAAATATGGAACCGAAAAGATATAGATGAAATTGATGATATATTTTCTTATAATGTGGCAATCGACATCATAAATGATAACGAAGATCATGAACCAAAATCTTTTGGTGAATGTAAAAATCGGCAGGATTGGATAAAATGGAAAGATGCCATCCAGGTTGAATTAGATTCGCTAAATAAACGTAATGTTTTTGGACCTATAGTCCTTACACCTGAAGGTGTAAAACCTGTTGGATACAAATGGGTTTTTATTCGAAAGCGAAATGAGAAAAATGAAATAGTAAGATTTAAAGCTCGACTTGTTGCACAAGGTTTTTCTCAAAGGCCTGGAATTGATTATGAAGAAACGTATTCTCCTGTGATGGATGCAATTACGTTTCGGTATTTGATTAGCTTGGCGGTATCTGAAAATTTAGAAATGCGTCTTATGGATGTTGTTACAGCTTACTTATATGGATCACTTGATAGTAATATATATATGAAAATCCCTGAAGGATTTAAGATGCCTGAAGCACAAAGTTCAAAACCCAGAGAATGTTATTCTGTGAAATTACAAAGATCGTTATATGGGTTAAAGCAATCAGGTCGAATGTGGTATAATCGACTAAGTGATCATTTGATGAAAAAGGGATATGTAAACAATTCAATATGCCCTTGTGTTTTCATTAAGAAAACAACATCCGGATGCGTAATTATTGCTGTATATGTTGACGATTTAAACATCATTGGAACGAGTAAGGAAATTCAAGAAGTTGTGTCATACTTGAAGGAAGAATTTGAAATGAAGGATCTTGGAAAAACCAAGTATTGTCTGGGTTTGCAAATCGAACAAAAAGAATGTGGAATGTTTGTTCACCAGACAAATTATACAGAAAAGATTCTTAAACGTTTTAATATGGATAAAGCAAATCCTTTAAGTACTCCAATGGTTGTTAGATCATTAAACATAGAAAAAGATCCATTCCGTCCATGTGAAGATGATGAATATATTCTTGGTCCAGAAGTACCATATCTAAGTGCCATCGGTGCCCTTATGTACCTTACAAATTGTACAAGGCCTGATATATCTTTTGCCGTGAACCTGTTGGCAAGATTTAGCACATATCCAACAAAGAGACACTGGAACGGAATTAAACATATATTCCGTTATCTACGAGGAACGACAGACTTGGGACTTTTGTATTCAAAAGATGCTAATCCAAGTATAATTGGTTATGCTGATGCTGGATACTTATCTGATCCACACAAGGCACGTTCCCAAACTGGATATGTATTTACTCGTGGAGGCACTGCAATTTCTTGGCGTTCACAGAAACAAACACTAGTAACAACTTCATCAAATCATGCCGAGATTATTGCACTACATGAAGCAAGCCGAGAATGTGTGTAGTTAAAATCAATGACCCAACATATCCAAATCTCATGCGGATTATCATTCGACGAGAAACCTGTAATACTATATGAAGATAATGCTGCATGTGTTGCTCAAATGAAAGAAGGATACATAAAAAGCGACAGAACTAAACATATTCCTCCTAAGTTCTTCGCATTCACCAAGGAGCTTGAGAAGAATAAATGTATTGATGTTCGTCACATTCGATCAAGTGAAAACTCATCAGATCTCTTCACAAAGGCACTTCCTACGTCAATATTCAGAAAGCACATATATAATATTGGGATGCGCAATCTACGAAATTTGTGAAGAACTGTTCATGTCAACATCAGGGGGAGTTTACGTGACTGCACTCTTTTTCCCTTACTATGGTTTTTATCCCAATGGGTTTTTCCAAGTAAGGTTTTTAACGAGGCAGTATAAAAACACGTAATGAAGACAATCATTATGATCATCATCACAAGGGGGAGTGTTGAAAATATAATATTAAAATATGTATGTTGAATGTTGAATGTTGAAAATTAGGTAAAATTAGGTGTTGAATATTGAAAATTAGTGTGTGATGATGTATGTAATGAGGTAATTTATTTTGGAATATTTGTATATGAAACTCTATAAATAGAGCACTCATTTGTGAATGAAATAACAATTGAGTTGAGAGAAAAATATTATAAAGTGTGTAGTTTGATAATTTTGAGAGTTTGAGATTTTTACTTTTTACCGTAAATTTTTACTTTTTCACAACAAGGATTAAATTGTATAGATTTGGGCCATTATTATTTTAATTTGGGGCTCCACGAAAAAACACACAAAAATTTATCCTAATTAGTACACCGACGCACGCGTTGCGTGCTTGTACAATATGTTTTTATAATTTATTTGGTTTATATTTAAATGAGGATCAAAATATATTTATAAGAAATAATGAGTGGCTACATTGTAATTTTGATATATGAACTAAAAAAAAGACTCAAATAAGAATTGAACCCACAACCTCATGACAAAGAAACATAAGCTTTATCCACTAAACTATTAAATTTTTAATACTTTATTAATATATATAATTAGTAAAACAGACTAAGATATCAAAAGTTAGTTATTCTAGATGTCTCTTACTTAATAATATAGTATAATAATATAGTATAGAAGTATAGATAGTATAGAAATATAGATTACTCAACATCTTGATTCCACCTCCATCCATAGGTTCGTTATGTTTTGTGGTCAATTAATCAAAGAACTATTTACTTAAAATAGTTTATTTATTATTTGAAATTATATTTTTTCTCCCAAAGTTTGTCTTTACTTTGGACACACGAGGAACTATTAGGATTTTTGCCTTCCAGAGTTTTCGTCTTTTAACCACGTTGCATTAAACTGAAATACCTCGACACGTGTCCACACGTGGCAACTTTTCACCGAATGAATTATGGAAAGTTTATAAAACTGTCAATAGATTGCTGCAACTACATTCCGCTGTAAAAAATATAGTAATAACAAGAGGATAAAAAGAATGGCACCCAAGAAACGGCCGAATAGGGCGGTGAAAGCGGTGGTGACGTCCAAGAAAGTGGTGGAAGAAACCGTCGAAGTGGTGGTCACGCCGCAAGGGAATGGACAGAATGATAAAGTGGAGCTAATCTCTAGTTCCACCAAACAGAATATTCATGAAAATGTGGAGATTCTCCCTCCATCTCCGGTCAAATCCTCCGCACTAAAAACCATTCCCGTTCAAGAAAAATCAAAGCCAGCCGCCGAGAAAGAAAAAATTCCCGTTCAAGAAAAGCCACTTACCCAACCGGACGAAGACGAAACACAGCCAGCCTCCGAGCCGGAAGACGTGATCCACACGCCGCCACAAAACGAAGCCCCCACGCCGCCGCCACCTCTTAAAGAGAAGAAAAAAGAAACAAAGAGAAAACGCGGGGACGGAGAGAAAATGAAGCTGCGGAGGAAGAGAGGGCGGGCGGCCGGAGAGGGCCGTGGAGGGTACAAGATGTACGTGTTGAAGGTGATGAAACAGGTTCATCCGGACATGGGCATTTCATCCAAAGCCATGACGATCATAAACAACATGATGTCGGATATGTTCGAGAGGTTGGCGGAGGCGGCGGCGAGGCTGAAGGATTACTCCGGGCGCAGCACAATGTCGTCGAGGGAGATTCAGGGGGCGGTGAAGCTGGTGCTGCCGGGGGAGCTAGGGAAGCATGCAATCGCCGAGGGGACCAAAGCGGTGTCAAATTATGTTTCCTATCTCCCCAGTAAAAACTAGTCGTAGGTTTTTGTGTGTGTGTGTGTGTGTAATATGAAAGTATATAAACCTACGTCACTCATGGTCTTATTAATTTTTGTAATCTGACGAAAGAGTGCGATGTTTCACTTGATGATCCAAATGCTAGTTTCAACGACGGTGACATATTTTCGCTTGATTTTGAATTAAATATTTATCTTCTTTTTTTATTTTTTAATAACAAAATTAAATATTAAATATTTTAATTAATTTATTGTAATATTTAGTATATTATATTCTATTTTTCCGTTTGGAAAAAAATTTAAAAATCGTCCATTTTCAACAAATATTTTCGAGCATGTTTGAAAAAGTTGTGAATTGGCTCCGATTTGTTTGTGGCCCTAACTGGCATTGCGAAGCCCGAAGACATAACGATAGATACTCGATCTCCGCTTATGCTTTTGCAACATACGAAATAAATTAGCACTAAATCATGTTGCCTTAAAATTAAAGGAGCGTACGTATGATCTAAAGTTGAACAAGCGTGTGTGGTATGTCTGCTAAAATTTTATGCGAGACAGTCTCATAGGTAGTATGTTTTCAGACAGATTTTTTATTCGAGTCATCTATGAAAAAATATTATTTTTTGTGTGAAATGGTCTTACAGATCGTATTTTATGAGACATACCTCTTATTTGGTGTATCTATAAATATATATATATGTGTGTGTGAAAGATTCCAAATAAATTCAATGCCTAAAAAAAGAAGCCAATCCGAGTCAAACATTTTAACGTCCAAACAAATTCATTGGTGCACTACTTCAAACAGAATAAATAGGACAAGTGGTGAACATAATAAATTCAAAAAATTACGTGACAAGGATGGATGTGTACATTAAAGCTCGAGACTTTGGATTCCAGACACACCATATTCCACCACGTTTCAAACAACTCGAAGTGGATAAAGCCTTTAAAAAAGTGATGCTTTTTTCCCCTTTTTTTTTAAAGAAAAATATCTTTTAAGATGTCATACTATAGTTTAATTATCTTTTCATATGTTTTCTAAATACGTATCCAACGTCATAATTATGGTAAACATGGAGCACATTATCATATCAAATCACGTGTTTAGTTACCATGACTTACACAACAGTATAAATGTCAGACGGTTTCACGGGTTATATTTTGTGAGACGGATTTTTATTTGGATAATCAATGAAAAAGTATTACTTTTTATGCTAATAGTATTACTTTTTATTGTGAATATGCGTATGGTTGACCCGTCTCACATATTGTGATCCGTGAGACGGTCTCACATGAGACCTACTCTAAAATATTTGAATCATACTAATTGTTAGTAGTGTTACTAGTTAAAAGATTTGAATCATAATAATTGTTTGTGGTGAAACTTCGGGGGTAATAAAATTTTATCATGAGTAGGTCTATTGTGAGATGATCTTACAAATTTTTATCTGTAAGATGGGTCAATCTTACCGATATCTATAATAAAAATTAATATTCTTAGCATAAAATTAAGTAATAATTTTTCATAGATGACACAAATAAGATATATGTCTCACAAAATACGATTTGTGAGATTGTCTCATACGAGTTTTTGTCATTTATCGTATAATTATTCAACGATCAAATTCAAAATTAAATATAATATATTATGTTAATGATTTTAGGGAATGAAATAAAATCTGGAAATAATTTTGTTGGAAAACACCTTTTAAATCAAATTAAGATACTGAAGCTGCTCAAATATAATCTTCATATATTTTGTTATTTATACCTTACTTATATATATACGTAAATACATATACACCTCGTTACCATATGAAAAACTCTCATTTCCATTCCAGGATTGGTGTGTAAACAGCAGATATCCGTCAAGAACACGCAATTGGCTCTCATCAATTTCCTGAACGCGGCAGGTGAGAAATCGTAAGAATCGCTAACCTGTAAATTCATCTTCCTGCAATACCTGGATTTTAAATTTTTGATTTTGTTTTTTTTATAGAAAAACACAAATTTATTATTCAAAACTTTTATGTTTGCATTTTTTCACATTTTACGTTCGGGGACTGTGGCGATCGATCTTTCAGATGGGGCATGAATTATAAATGCATTTTTTTGCTGTTGTTTAATCTGGGATATTCAGATTGTGAATTAAATTCGTAAACTTGATTCTGGCGCTTCATATTGATGATTTTTGTTTATTTTTTTCCCCTCTGTTTTATGATTTGTGCATGCATTAATCGCTGCATTTTTTCAAGTTTTTGACGTGTCGAGGAATAAGTTATTTCGATTCCTTTTGAGTTGGAAGGTGTTTTCAGATTTTGGTAGGTGGTGGTGGTTGCTTACATGATAATTGATTTTCTACTTTATTCTGAATTTGTTTACGTTCATTGTTCATCATGGAGATATTGTAAATAAGTGTAGAATGATAATAGTAAGAGTTGGCTTTATCTTTTCACAAGAAAGCTGTGTTGATTGCTTTGAATAATTAATGAAGCTCATCTTATTGAATTATCGATCGAGCGATGAGGATACGATGGTTGAGTAATGGAGGGGTCGTTTTGCTCTAAAAATAGTGTCTGTTTATTGTGTTCTACAGGTCATTTTTTTGTGCTGCAGAGTTCATTTATGATAGTGACAGATGTAATATTGTGTTGTTTTGTGCCCTGCGGTGTAAAGTTTTGAAAGTGACAGATGCGGTGTAGAGTTGTTCATGTATATTGATCTCTTCCTAGTCTGATATTTGAGTAGAGCAGCTTTCTTTATCCTGATGGGAACCCCAAATCGCAGGTTTGAAAAGCTGCCTCTTTTGATTTACAAAATAAAGTGAATCATTGTTGATAGGCTGGTAGTTTGCTTACCTTTTATTTTCATTCTCTTCATTATATATGTGCAGTGGGTTTGCGAAGAAGTCAAACGGTAGTTCCCGGCTCGTGATAACAACCATAATGGGAATGGTGCTTGGATATTTTGTAGGTGTTTTATTTCCATCAGTTTCTTTATCGAAGGTAAGCCTCAGGTCCTCCATAACTAATCTCTAAGGAGGATGTTTATCATGATTTCTATTTTTTGTTGGCAGATTAATCTCCCCTCAAGTTTAAGGTCCTCTATTGATGTAGCGCTTGGTGATCGTTTTTCTGCTACTCGTAGTTTTCCGAAAAATCTTGGTAGTACTCCTTTAACACCCAAGGTACTGCATTTTTCTTTTGCGTGTAGCTGTTGTAAAAAATTTCCATCATTTTCACCATCAATCAATGATCAGTGGTGCAATTTTTTGTGATATGAAAGGAAGAGCACAGTTATTTTGAAGGGTTTCAAATGAATGCTTTTTCGGCAGATATTGGTTTAAATTCTCATTTAAAATGGCCACAGATTAACAGTTATATAAGGATTTTTAGCTTTGCAGATGTATTGATTCTGGGCATATTCCCATGCCATTTTGTGCTTTCATTTATATCTTACAAGTGGAACTTGTTTGCTGCATGCTTACCCTTAATAGGAAGTTTGGTGTATTTTGTCTTTCTTGATCAAGTATTTGTCCTGATTGGTGGCCCTATTACAATGTACCTAATATATGGGGTTTTGTTGGTTTTGTTTGACGTGAGTTACAGTCATCTGTTAATCGTACGTGTCATTTTTCATGTTTTTGGTATTTCAGATCCATATTCCTACAAATCCTCGTGGTGCGGAGTCCTTACCACCTGGAATTGTTGTCTCAGAATCAGACCTTTATCTGAGAAGATTATGGGGTGACCCTAGTAAGGTAAGGTTTGAAGAGAGTTGAAATGGTTATAGCTATGGGACCAACAAAAGGTTTATCTTTAGAGAATATCACTTTTTTATGCTGTATCAATTTTCACAGTAATATGTTAATGATAGATATCATTCATTCGCTCTCGTTTACAAATTGTTTATTCATTATTCGTATTTGTGTACATCTATTACATGTAGGTTGTTTTTGAGTTGATCGTGAAAGTACTTCATTGTAATGGTTTCGTGCTCATAGTATATATTATTATTGGTTGGTTGGAATCACTCTTTTCATCTTTTCTCAGATGTGAATTATGCTTCATTGTTTCTGTGGATATGTTCATTATCATTTATAAACATTATTATAGAAGTCAGCATATATCAGACAGCCAAAGACTCTAGTCGTCAGAAATTTAATGGAGTTTATGGTATTGGGCGTTGCTTATTGGTACAATCTGGAACTTTCAGGATCTGAAAAGGAAGCCAAAGTACCTAGTAACTTTTACGGTTGGTTTGAATCAAAAGAACAATATAGATGCAGCTGTGAAAAAGGTTAAGACTGATTATAATTCTGTTAACACGTATATAGATTTTCTTTCTTGAAGTTTCATTGCACTTATATTGATTTCGCTTATTTTGTAGTTTTCTGAGGATTTTCAGATTTTACTTTTCCATTATGATGGCCAGACAAGTGAATGGGATCAATTTGAGTGGTCACGAGATGCCATACATGTCAGTGTTAGAAAACAAACAAAATGGTATAGTTCAATTATTCTTATCAGCGACTAGCCATCTTTTATTTTCTATGCCTTAATTGTAACAAGAGCTGAGAAAGCACGATGCTTTGTGATTCAAAACTTCTTACTGTTAAAATTTTGATGGTCACAAACTAAAACTAGAATACATGGGCATATACCTGTTAACCTTTCATGTACTATTTATTCTTCATTTATTCCTTCTGGACAGACTCTAGGGAAAAAAATCCAGGACCAGGACCGTTCCATGCATAATGAAGATGAGAATTAACTATTAAGAGACAAAATAGAGAATAATGAACTTCTGGACTGAAAATGAGAATACAATGTATCCATTCTATATCAGCTATTGACAAAGTATCGTGTAATATTTAGGTTCAATTTTGGCAATTAGTGAGTATAGAAGTCTTTGGAGCTTGATCTTTTGGCTTCATTGTGACATAGTAGCCATGTAATGGGGATCCCGTAGCACATTCGTTGAACCTCAGGGGAGATGGTTTACTACTTGGAAACTTCAAAGAAACTATTCTTTTTAACCTGATTCCTGAAGGACCAAACAAAACTATCATAACGAGCTAACACTCAATATCATTAATATAACTCCAATAAAAGAATCATCCTTCAAATGTATATAGGTCTCAACTTGTGAGTGATCTTATTTTTACGAGTAATATTTCCTTTCCCTTATTTGATGACTTGCCCTTGTTGCTGGTTTCGTAGGTGGTATGCAAAGAGATTTTTGCAGCCAGATGTTGTTGCTGCTTATGATTACATTTTCATTTGGGATGAAGATCTTGGAGTTGAACACTTTAATGCTGAGAAGTATATCTGTTTTTTAGCCACTGACAGTTTTCTGTTTTTATTTTGTAAATTGCTTATTTCCCCTAACTGGTTCGGGCCTTCTTTACTTGGCAGGTATATCGAACTGGTTAAGAAACATGGTTTGGAAATTTCTCAACCTGGTCTCGAGCCCAATAATGGATTGACATGGCAAATGACAAAGAAAAGAGGTGATGGAGAAGTACACAAGTAGGTTTATTGGCTGATTATCGTAAGACATCCTACCACCACCCACACCCATTTCATTTGTAAATTGAGTTGTAAATAAGAGATGGGTTGATGTTGATAAGCAGGGATGCAGAGGAATCTGGCTGGTGTAATGATCCATATTTGCCTCCATGCGCAGCGTAAAATCTCTTTTCTCATTTAGAAATTTTCATTTTGTGTGGGTCTGTCTATTTAAATTATTTTTTAAGTTCTATAATATAGACTGTAGAGAATCAATGTTTGGGAACATAGAGCTACAAAGTTCTTCTGAGAGTTAAATTTACCTCTAGATTGATAAACACTCACATTTGGATGTTAATATTGTGGTAAATCTGAAATTTTGTTCCTCTCTCCTGCCTAGCGCACAATAATTATTTCTTCCTCTTTCTGGTTTGACTCAGCTTTGTGGAAATTATGGCTCCTGTGTTTTCTCGTAAAGCTTGGAGATGCGTTTGGCATATGATTCAGGTATCTGTCTCATTTTGCTTTACTCTGCTTTCGTTTTTGCGTGCCTTGCTTCATTTATTAACTTCACTACTTTGTTGCTTTCCTTGTGAGTTATGTTTCAGCCTGTTGTTCATCAATGACTTTTTTATTTGCCTGTTTGCAGAATGATTTGATTCATGGATGGGGATTGGACTTCGCATTAAGAAGATGTGTGGAAGTCAGTGTCTCTCTCCCTCTCACGCGTCAACTTCCCCCCCACCCCCCCAACTCTCCCCAAAAACATTGAGGAGACGATATGGAAAAGAATTTCATTTCAAGTTTTCAAGCATATTGCTTATTTATTACTATTTCTTGGAGACCCATGGTGTCATTGGGGAACTTCTAATCATCAGTGTTTGTTTGTCCCTGTAGCCTTCGCATGAAAAAATCGGGGTTGTTGATGCGCAATGGATTGTACACCAAACTATTCCATCACTCGGAAGTCAGGTTAGTAATCACTAGCTGTATTTGCTGCATACCTTTTTTCATAGTTTTCTGAATGCATGATTCATCAAGCTGTAGTCATGCTCCATATTGCTCATTTTATTGTGGGTTTGGGGATTGAAACCTAGGTTTTTTACTTTATTTGCACATAAGATTATTGAAATAAAAAAGCTCATCCATGCAGCTTTTAGTCACGTTCAATTTAAGGACTAAATCTGCACGTGTCTTGGTGTTATTTATTGGATTGTCAAATTCTGAAGAACATCAACAATAGATAAGGGATCATCTTTTGGTGGGGTGATCGAATGGATTACTAGGTGTGAAACTCGCAATTTCTCTTTTTGAGGGAGGTTGCTGGTTTGTTTGCTCAATCCACTCTTAATACCAGGGCTCTGCTACTATTTGACAGGCATAGGATTGTCTACCATGTAATTTGTTCATTCTAATGGCAAAGAATTATCCTGAGTACATTTTTTCCTTTAATTTTTTGCTCATTAGAACTTCCATGGCGCATCTTGCTCCTGATTTCTTTTAATTCAATTCAAAATTCGATTGCCATTGTATCCTGGGTACAATGTTTTTGCTCATTAGAATTTCCCATGGCACATCTTGCTCCTGATTTTTTTTTTCAATCCAAAATTCAATTTCCATTGTGTTTATGGCAATGACTCAATGTACAGCATCACACAATGTCCTCAAATTCGCTGAAGCCTGCGCCGTACCCAGAATACAGTAAACAATTTATTTCCACTGTCCCTTTGGTGCCATATGGCTTCCCACTATAAATTCATGTTTCACATCCGGCCAGATCAAGCACAGCAGGCAACACTGTTCCTTTTTTCTTCCATTATATTATCACCTTGAAACATCCATTGATTTTTAAAAAGTTCTTTTGACGAATCAAATGCATCATGGGAAAACTAGTTATCAGTATTCTTCTTTATATAAGGTTAGTAATTTTCGTTCAATTTTTCTGTTTGTTTTTCCTGTTAATTTTTCGCTCTGATGCCATTACTGCTTTCCCCTTTGCTAGGTTATTTTTTTAAAAATAGTACCATGTTATCCCTCAAGTCATCTCGTAGCATCTTCCTTACTGTTTTTGTTCGACAAGTAGATTACATTATGGTCATGGAATTATATTACACATAATTATATATGTTATTGTTTTCGTTCCAAGTTTCTTTCCTATCCACTATTTGCTTGTTTTTCTTGTGGACTAAATTTTCTGCTGAATTTTTTCACTAAATCCAAACTTCCTCATAAATTCCCAGGGAAAGTCTGATCGTGGGAAAGCTCCATGGCAAGGGGTATGTATATCCTGAATTATGACTCATCTTTCTGCAGTGTCATTTTTTTTTCATTTTCCTCTTATCTATGTTACTTAGCAAGACTATCTCATCTAATGTCGTATTAACATAGTAAATTAGTAATTTTGTAACCTTGTCTACATCCTTCAACTTTTGATAACTCGTTTATACCCATTTGAAACCTACATATGATAGTCTAAAAAACACAGGAAACATGTTGATTTTGGTTTCGGGTGTATAGATTTTGTATGTCTTGGCTGATATATTTGTCTTTTTGGTAGGTACGAGAGAGATGCAAGAAGGAATGGGCTTTGTTTCAAGATCGCCTTGCTGATGCGGAGAAGGCATATTTTGCACATCACGAAAAAAGTTAAATTATGGTCTGATAATGATTTTTCTCTTTACATTTCTTGGCTTCTCCTACATCTTCTTCAGATTTCCTCATATTGGCTCGAGCAGTGTTTGGGCTTTATGTAGGTCAATTTAGTTACAAGTAGTGTACAAATGCAGTTAGATGCTATTGTAGGTTTTTTGTTAGGAAAATACTTACAGGCTCACTCAGGTTTTGTGTTCCCTGATGAACATGATAACTAACTAGATTTCCCCATTTTTTGGTTCCGTTTACATAGTTATACATCTTCAAATTCAGATGCCAGAATTTTTGGTTGAAGTTACATAGTTATACATCTTCAAATTCAGATGCCAGAATTTTTGGTTCGTCCAGCTTAATTTTTGAGATCTGTATCCAATCGTATACTATATCATATTGATTAGTACAATTCATTATAACTAGATTAGTATGTCAAAACGAGTTAACAGAGAGGGCCGGTCCGCAACCCCCTGTCATTAGGCAGGGCTTTTCCCGACCACCAAAAAAACAAGGCGGGGTGGCTCGATGGGCCTAGCCAAATTTGGAGGGTTGGGGTGGGCCGACCCGCCACCGCTGCAAGTCAACCCACCATTAGGCCGACGGGTTGAAATTGCTAGCCCAAATAGTCGGGACTCGCCTATATCATTTCAACATCTTTACAATAATTTATAATTTGTAAAAGTATAACCCGTAATTAGGCATATAATATGACTTTGGGGGGATCTTTTGATATTATTATTGATCTCAACTTGCATTTTCTATTGAATGTTATAATATGATTATATATTTTGTATCTCAATGCACACAATACACCATTGCATCTTTTTTATCTGTAGATACAGATAGGATTCCATCGTTGAAAGTTCATCGATTTAGCTCTACTGATCAACAAAGGACCCACACACGGCTACTACCGAAAACATGACACAGTGCTAGCACCTGCTGACCTGCATGCGGCATATTCATGACCAATCTGTGTATAACCTCGAGATTTACTGTCTTGTTCGTGGATACATGCATGTACATGTACGCGGTTCGTGGTTATACGGGCCAACTCAAGAAACAGAGCAACGGGATTGAGTCACTTACATGACAGATCGCGGGGCCACAACATGCATACGGCTCGAAACATGAATCCCAAACGCATGCATGCATGGTCTAGCAATGTCAAAACTAGACCAACAAGGCAAAACCACCACGGCTCCCAACTATTACAATGGTATTATGTAGTCAACCCAAAACGCTGTCGGAGGAGGCACGAAAGAATCGAAATTCATGCGGGATAGTCCTTGGCATACATGGGCTTGACACAGATATCCGTGGGTGTGCGTATGCCCAAAATTCCATATTTTTTCAGGTGGTAAATCTCCAACACGAATTTAAATATTCACATAAACTGTTGACTTTTCATACGATATACTTTAATTATTTTGAATTCAATATAATACAACAAAATTTCACTATAATTATTCGAGGCATTAAGAACATGTCAGCAACATAACGGCATTGCAATAAATTTTGCTTGTGCTTCTTTCGCACATCGGTTATATGTAATTAAAGTCTTGTAAAAATTTAAATTGATATAAATTTTAAAACTTTATCCTAAGACTGTCTGCACGAGTTGGATCAACAAAACCTTATTTCAAACATCTGTTATATATAATTAAAGTCTTGTTAAATTTAAGTTGATGTAAAATTTTAAAACTTTATCCTAAGAGCAAATTTTCAAATCGAATTTATATTACGATTAAACTTTTTGTGAGAAGTATCTCTTATTTGGGTATCCATGAAAAAATATTACTTTTTATGCTAATAGTATTACTTTTTAGAGTACGTCTCTTGTGAGACGGTCTCACGAATCTTTATCTGTGAGATGTGTCAACCCTATCGATATTCACAATAAAAAGTAATACTCTTAGCATAAAAAGGTAATATTTTTTCATGGATGATCCAAATAAGATATATGTTTCACAAAATACGACCATGAGACAGTCTCACACAAATTTTTGTCTATTTTTATTATAAATACCGATAGGGTTACCGATCTTTCAGATATAGATTGAGCGTATGCATGTATTCAAAAAAATTACGATAATGGCTTACAAATAAACGCCGATCAAGTCAAACGGGATCGGTCCCACTAGCAATCAATCACCTGGTACAGACAGACAAAAATAATTGGAAGAGCGTAGAATTTGGAGCAGCGTTGAATTTAATCTGCAGCCATGGATACTCTTCGTTTACTCTTCATTTCATTCATTGTCACCGCATCTTTTTCATCTGGGTTCTCGTCTACTATGAGACCCTTTGCCACTATTGTTCCAATTTATCGTTAATTACCTGTTCGAGATCTTCGAGTCCGACCTTGCTTCAATCACCGATCTGAAGCTCATCCCATATGGCAACGCTAAAATCAGTCCAAATGGAACCATCATTTGCCAGGTTTTTATTCTTTACTTTGGCTTATGGTTTCCATTTTATAATTTTGGGGCAGTGTCCTGTTCTTTTATTTTTATCTTCTTATTATTATTATGGTTATGTTTTCCTTTTCTTTTTCTTGTTTTGTTATTGTTTTATGGAAGAGGTAGGCAGCCAAGTAGGAAACTTGATAGGAAAGGGATTGCATTTGGTTTCCCTGATCATTTCATTGTTTTAAACTCTAGTAAATTTTATTTAAATTCTGCCCTTTGTTGCTGTTATGCATCAATTATAAACCAAACAGCTGGAAAAACCACCCGATGTTGCTTGCCTTGGATAAATGAACGAACTTTTTACGAAAACACTGGAAGCTGGCTTTCACTGGATATCATCTTGTATATGACTTAGGCGCTTTACTGACGCGACTTTTTTGTGGTCGCAGCATGGAATAAATGATTGCATGCTGAACTTTGTCGAGGCATGCCAATCTATGCCTGGCCGGATGTGGTTACTGGTTAGTACTGTTTGGTCAAGATTTAGAACCTCTTATTATGTTTGCTGCCCTTCTAGTGAACACGGGGATCCTCTATAATTTTTCCTGCGATGTATGTTGAATTCGCAAATAGCCTTTGTTAAAGTGTTGTTGGTGTCATGACTAGCCTGTGCGCCAAGTAGTCTACTTCATTTGATCAATCTTGAACCATGGCCTTGTTCAATGTTTTCTATTTTGAAAGACGTTGTTTTATTTTCAAAATTTTAGTAAATATTGGCCCTTGGACTTGATATTCAAAATGTAATATGGTTTTGATGTCTTGTTTTCATATTCTTCCCATCTGTGATGCAGAAAGATCATTTCCCATTTATCTACTGTGTGGAAAGTCTGGCGTACCACATAAATTACATCCATTGGGAAACATGATTCCAGAAATTAATTTGGATGCGTCTGCTGTGGCATCTTGTTATGTAGGCGAGCGCGGGAAAGAGGTTAGTTCTCCTGCTTGCAGGATCTGAATAGTCACTTACATTTTTTAAAGTTGAACATTTTAGTGTTATATTATGATAACGATTTTCAATTATTACTATCTACATCCGTCAAGGTTAGCACATTTAATCCTAATGCATGCCCATATCTACCAATGATAATAAATAGAGTTAACAAATAAAAGAAATGGTATATTAAATTATCTTAATACATTATATATACATCCAGGATATATAAACGCCAAGTCATTATCGATTTTCCTATATACATTACATTGCATATTTCGCGGTGCAATAATGCTAAAGCTGCACTCCCTCAACTTTAGGATTTCATCCTATCGATATCTCAGAGTAGCTGCAAAACATAAGTTTGGCGGACTGTCACGACCAGCCCACTCCCAACAAATACCGAGCCCAACCCAACGGCTATGAAGGATATTGTTTATCAAAGGCACACTCATGGGAAATACAAGAGGATAGATTAGATCATAGGATCACAGGATTCTATGTTTATCTTGTTTTTAAATAAGAGGTTATCTCATTTAGTTGGTTTGGATTAGATAGGGTTGTTTATTAGTTAGGAAGATATCTTCTAGGAAGATATCGATGGGATTAGATTGGGATTCTTATCCCTTAGTTTGGTTTGTCAAATTCTGTATATATAGCTATCAGAAGTGACGAAATAAAGATATGAAATTTGTGTTGCTTCTACTAAGTCTGAGATCGTGAGGTTCTCTCTTCAACGAGCCTCAATTCCCAATTATCAAAAATAGCGAGACGTGGGCGGAAATCCCAGAAACACGCTCACACCCTTGCGAGTGGTGAATTCTCACTTAATCGCCCCATAACTAGATCCATTACCCGTGAACGTAACAACTTGGTATCAGAGCCAGCCGCTATGGGGGATTTGCTTTCCATGCACAGGCAGCTCGAAGCCTTCATAAACATGTACAAGGAGGACAGAACGGCGAGTAACCAGCGACAACAAGAGAACGACCAGCGACACCGGGATCTTGCCACACGCCTGGAAGAATTATCGATCCAAGTCGCAGCCACCAAAACAGAAACAGCGCCTGACCTGGGCGGTGACAACAACCACGTGGATTCTCGTGATACGTACTCCACTGGCCCACGCATGCGGGAAGGGAAAGACAACTCGTTTGTCATACCTAGATATACCAGGTTAGACTTTCCGTGTTACGATGGAAAATCAGACCCCCTGACGTGGCTCAATCGTTGCGAGCATTTCTTCGACCACCAACACACACATGAGGCAGACAAAGTGGGGTTAGCATCCTTCCATCTCGAAGGCAAGGCTCAGCTGTGGTTTAGCAAATTGAAACGGGATCAGCCCGATATTTTGTGGATGGACTTCGCGGAACAATGTGATCTCAGATTCGGCCCACCCCTTCGAGGAGATACCTTTGGCGATCTTGCCAAACTACGTCAGACAAACTCGGTGAATGATTATCAGGAACACTTCGAAGAATTGCTGGCCCGTTCGGGTCCCATAACATCGAGACAAGAGACACAATTGTTCATTAGTGGATTGCGAAGAAACATCGCTATAGAAGTTCAAATCCATCGCCCAAAAAACCTCACCTCGGCTATGAATCTAGCACGATTATATGAGAAACGGAACGACTATCCGAGAGAGGAAACACGAGCACCGTTACGTAGCACCAACAACCAACAACAGCCCCAAACTCCTAGGATCAAACGATTGAGTCGACTGGAGCTGGAAGAGCGGCGTTCTAAGGGGCTCTGCTACAATTGTGATGAACGATACACACCAGGGCATCGATGCAAACGGTTATTTTTGTTGGAAGGAATAGAAGATGACACGTACGACGATAAGGACCCTACGGAAGAAGAAGAACCACAAGAATTTGGAGCCTCTATACATGCAATGGCGGGCCCCCATGGTGCGAAAACCATGCAGATTTGGGGGAAAATACAAGACTGCCACGTAAGGGTCCTGATCGATTCGGGAAGCACGCATTGCTTCGTGGATACACGGGAGGCCGCCAAGCTGGGATTGTCCGTGGAAACCTAGTGTCTGTGGCCAACGGCGAACAACTCCAATGTTCAGGGGTATGCCGCGGGGTACAGGTTGTTCTGGGAGGAGCTCGATTCTATGTGGATCTGTTTTTGATACCACTGGGAAACTTTAGTGTGGTCTTGGGGGTGAATTGGTTGTGCACGTTGGGCGCCATCAATTGGGACTTCACACACAGGGTCATGAATTTCCCACATGAAGGTAACCCGGTCAGCCTACAAGGAGACGATTTTGATGCAAGTTCAGGCCCTTTTGCATTCACCATTACAGAAACTAACGGCAGGGACCTGCCTAGCCTTCAGGCGCTGCTGCTGGACTTTGAAGAGATCTTTAGGGACCCTAAGGGGCTGCCACCACGACGACAACATACACACAAAATTATATTAACCCAAGGGACAGATCCTGTAGTGGTTCGACCTTACCGCTATCCCCACGCGCAAAAAGACGAGATTGAAAGACAGTGCGCCGAGATGTTAAAACAAGGAATTATCCGACCCAGTACTTCACCCTTTTCATCACCCGTACTATTAGTCAGCAAGGCCGATAAATCATGGCGTTTCTGTATCGACTACCGGGCTTTGAATGCACGAACTGTGAAGGACAAGTTTCCAATCCCAGTGATTGAGGAACTGTTGGAAGAGCTTAATGGGGCCCAATTCTTTACCAAGCTGGATCTCCGAGCAGGATACCACCAAGTCCTGATGGATCCAACATGCATTCCCATGACCGCATTCAGGACACATCATGGTCACTTCGAATTCTTGGTTATGCCCTTCGGGCTAACAAATGCTCCCTCCACTTTTCAGGCCATCATGAACACTATCTTCGGGGATTACCTACGCAAATTTGTCCTTGTCTTCTTCGACGATATTTTGGTTTACAGCAAATCTTGGGAGGAACACTTGAAACACTTACGCCTGGTCTTCTCCACGATCAAGGCACAACAGTTTTTTCTGAAGCGATCCAAATGTTCTCTAGCTCAAACAGAAGTAGCATATCTCGGCCATCGAGTGACGCAATCGGGGGTCACAGTCGATGGCGATAAAATTGCTGCCATCGCTAACTGGCCGGCCCCCTCCTCTATCCGCGCCCTTCGCGGGTTCCTAGGCCTTGCGGGGTACTATCGCAAATTCGTCAAGAACTACGGAATTATTGCCGCACCCCTGACCGGCCTCCTTCGCAAGAATTCCTTCGTCTGGTCACAAGAAGCTACTCGATCCTTCGAGGAATTGAAGAAGGCTATGACATCCACACCCGTCCTTGCCCTCCCGAATTTTTCAGAACCATTTGTGATCGAATGTGACGCATCTGAAAGTGGATTAGGAGCTGTTCTTCTCCAAAATGGCCGCCCTATTGCATTCTATAGCCAGGCCTTGGCTCTGCTCCACCGAAATTTACCGGCATACGAAAAGGAGTTGATTGGGTTGGCTAAAGCCATCCGCCACTGGCGAACATACCTATGGGGGGTTTCTTTCTTGGTGCACACCGATCATTACAGTCTCAAATTTCTGTTGGAACAGCGTATCACAACTTCACCTCAGCAACGATGGATTAGTAAGCTGTTAGGATTTGAATTCAAGGTGGAATACAAACCAGGCAAATCCAATGTGGTCGCCGACGCCCTCTCAAGAAGGGATGAACCCGACAGTAGCTCTATTTGTGCTCTATCAATCCCACGGCTGGAATGGTTGGACAAAATCAGAAGCGAACTCGTCTCTAGACGCGAGTTACAGACCTTGATCGATAAGGTGAAGGCGGGAGAAGCTCTTGGACCCTGGGATTTCTCTGATGATCTCCTTTGGTATAATCAGAGGGTTTTCGTACCTCCAGATTCGAATTTGACAGGTACCATCATCACTTATGTTCATAGCTCGTGCCATGAAGGATATTTGAAGACTATGCATCGCGTCCAGCGGGACTTCTACTGGCCACGCATGCGCGGCGACATAAAAACATTTGTGGCAGAATGTGAGGTTTGCCAACGCAATAAGACTGAAAATTTGAAGCCTGCCGGGCTGTTACAGCCCCTTCCAGTTCCTCACCACGTATGGACGGACATCTCGATGGATTTTATCGAGGGACTTCCCCTATCACAAGGGAAAAATGTTCTCTTGGTTGTGGTTGACAGATTTTCAAAATATGCGCATTTTGTTGCCCTCTCACACCCTTATACAGCAGTTATGGTCGCGCGGATTTTTTTTGAGAATATTTTCAAGCTTCACGGGTTGCCCGAGTCTATTGTTTGCGACCGAGATGTCACATTTACCAGTGGATTTTGGAAGGAACTATTCCGCTTGAGTGGTACACAACTTTGTTTTACGTCGGCTTACCATCCTCAATCGGATGGCCAAACGGAGGTGGTTAACCGTATCGTGGAGATGTACCTTCGCTGCTTTTCAGGTGACTTCCCAAAAAAATGGACCACATGGCTTGCATGGGCTGAATTTTGCTATAACACCAGCTTTCATTCATCCTTACGTTCGTCACCATTTGAAGTTGTCTACGGCCGACCACCACCGCGTCTTCTATCATACTGCCCAGGGGTCGCGAAATTAGAGGCCGTCGACAAAGAATTACAGGCCAGAGACGAAGTCCTAACACATCTCCGGCAACGCCTCCTGCACGCCCAGAACCTCATGAAGACCCAATATGACTCCTCTCACCGGGATGTCCAATTCTCCATCGGGGACATGGTTCTGGTACGCTTACAACAGTACCGCCAATCGAGTGTGGAAAAGCGGGTGAACAAGAAACTCTCCCCACGTTACTTTGGCCCATTCGAAGTTATCGCACGCATTGGTCAAGTAGCATACAAACTCAAGCTTCCTGACTCCTCCTTGATCCACCCAGTCTTCCATGTCTCCTCTCTGAAGACATTTAGGGGCAACATTCCCCACAGCGCAGACCTGCCAACGCTTAACCAAGACGAACCACCGCAGCCACTGGCCGTTCTCGATTCCAGATTCCGCCAGGGACGTCGTGAGCTGCTGATTCACTGGGCCGGCCTCTCACCCACCGAGGCTTCGTGGCAGGATGCTTCCACCTTGGCCGTAGAGTTTCCCTCATTTGTGATCGTGGACGATCACGTGTCTCCACAGGGGTGTAATGTCACGACCAGCCCACTCCCAACAAATACCGAGCCCAACCCAACGGCTATGAAGGATATTGTTTATCAAAGGCACACTCATGGGAAATACAAGAGGATAGATTAGATCATAGGATCACAGGATTCTATGTTTATCTTGTTTTTAAATAAGAGGTTATCTCATTTAGTTGGTTTGGATTAGATAGGGTTGTTTATTAGTTAGGAAGATATCTTCTAGGAAGATATCGATGGGATTAGATTGGGATTCTTATCCCTTAGTTTGGTTTGTCAAATTCTGTATATATAGCTATCAGAAGTGACGAAATAAAGATATGAAATTTGTGTTGCTTCTACTAAGTCTGAGATCGTGAGGTTCTCTCTTCAACGAGCCTCAATTCCCAATTATCAAAAATAGCGAGACGTGGGCGGAAATCCCAGAAACACGCTCACACCCTTGCGAGTGGTGAATTCTCACTTAATCGCCCCATAACTAGATCCATTACCCGTGAACGTAACACGGACACTCTTTAATAATTCGGAAACATAATTTGAACCATCTATGCTACACAACGAATATATTTTATGATATACATCTGATCTCTCGTCATGATAAGTCTAGATTTTCAATGATAGCCTAAAACCCTAATGGATCATAAGTGGCCATTTTTTCCCAACAATTCGAGATATATTAGCTACCATTCTTCCACTGTGTGCGGGTCATCTATTCCGATCACTGTCTCACCATCAATTTTTAGGCCCTAAATAATTGAAACATCTTGTAAGGTGATCGATGTTTCACCACATCTGAAGCATAGTCTATGTGTCTTACGTTGTGACCGCTCAACAAAAGCGATAATGAGATAATTATCAAGAACCACATTGCGACACTGTATTTTCCAATTTCATAAAAGTTATCGAGAGAACTTGCTCTTTAATTTAAAAAGCTGACTGGCAAGCTTAGAAGAAAATCATATTTTTCTAAAACTTGATGTCGGGGATAATTTGGCTCAGGCTTAGCATTAGAATACGGTTTAATGGAGGAAGGTAAGTCTCCATCAAAGGAGTGAAATTTATTCTGAAATGACAAAAACCTGCTATAGAGTGTAGACACGGATTATATATGTTTGATACTTGTAAACATTTTTATGGTGATTGAGGTAGATATCCATAGGTTACTGTAGATGGGCAGCCGCTCTATGATGTAAGTATCTTTTAAATTCCTTCCAAAACATAGATATATACATGTATGTATATGTATACATGTATGTATATAATATATATTCTAGCATTACCGATGCTAGTGCTGCTGCTTCATAAAATTGATGCATCTATGCTCTTACCATAGTGATTAACATAATACAATGCTGTATCATACATCTAAAGCATTCAAGTCGTGTTAAAGGCACATCAGGAAAAGGTATTGTTCTTTTTAGGCGAGGAAATATTTTGTATTTCATCACAGTTGAAGATGTTTGATGATGCTTGATATGTTAACTGCTACATGGGATGATGAGATTGAATAATTGTTGTGTTTATTTCCTACAATTTACGTTCTCCATGTTGCTGCAGGACTATCGAAACTTAACAAGCTACATCTGCAATGCAAATAAAGGAACCACCAAACCATCTCCTTGCAGTACTGAATCATCAATGAGGAGAAGCATTCGAAAGGTGAAGATGGACCTGATGCCATCTCTCTATACAGAAGTAACATCCAAGTCAAAGATGTCTCAAATCAGGCAATATACACTGAATTGATTGGACCAAGTAATCGAATGGTAGCTTCATCACCAGCTTTACCAAGCTTAGTAATACTCCTCCGTTGCTGTTTTTAGTTTTAACATGAAGGCCAATTCTTATCAGCAGCTGTGTTGAAGCTTATTCATCATGTTATGTTTTGTAACGTGTGTGTTTATATATGGATATGTACACATACATGCATATATATATAATTACAACAGTATATTCGATATTTCAGAACTTAAATGTGTAGTCTTTCCGGGATTAGTCATTTTAGCATGGTGGACTGTTAAAAAAGGGCACTAGTCAACTTTTAAAGTAGGCCTCTTAATCAAAATCTCCCTTATAGCATACCATATGACAATGAGCTTGAAAGTAGAAAAGGGTATATATGAAACTAAATTTGGAACACCAAATATATAATATAGATATAACCTTCAACTGACACATGAATAATGACAGAATGCAGTAATTGTTTAACTCAAAACTGCATGTGAGCAACCAAACGAAAACCGTTGTATTTCTTTTAAAGAGTAAACAGTTTCATTCCCAAATAAATCGAAAGGATGTAGAAAGGGAGAATTGTTTCGTGATCGTCCGAATGAGGTCGATGAATGTTTTCTGGCACAAGAAGCTCCCCGGGAGAATGCAAACTGTTATGGCTTCAGATCACTTGTCATGAAAACGGGTTTTCATATGGTGGCCTCGCTTGCACCGACCAAAGTTTTCGAGCTACTAAATATGGAGTTTTGGTAAAATCTTCAGCAACACCTTAAATACCCACATGGACACAAGTACACCAAAAAACGGCTGATGACGGCGGTTGTTCCCGGCTTCGGTGAATGCTGTCTCCTTGCTTAGCTTTGCCAGTTTTGCATCAAAACAGCCTAGCTGATTGCTCGTGACTTGGAGCTGGTGGTGTTTTGATTTAAGTTTTACTAAGCATTTTCTTAAGCCTTTATCTAAGGAAATAACCATTTTCACAACCACTCCTTGTTTTATTCCAGTAAACTAATCTTGCATGTGAAGATGTAAGTATCATATTATACATATATATCTTTAAAATTATTTAAAATTTCCGAAAAAAGAAGATTTATCGAATAATAGAGACGATTTCTGAAAATGTACAAGTGACTGGTAGAAACAGAAGTCAACTTTATAATTTTTCCATCTCTTTTTTTATTATTTAATAATTTTTTTCGAGTGGACTTTGGATACTCAATCGTTATCGTTATTTTTTACCGAATGTAATTAATACGAGCGGACCAAAAACTTAATGCGACAGCAATAAATAGCGTACACACAAAAAGTTAGATTGTAAATTTAATGCACTCCATACTATATTCTTCATTTAATAAAAACACATATATCATTTATTAATTTGGAATTTTCGAAAGATCGGTCACATATTACAATAGAGAGAAGACCCTCTGTGGTCGACAACGTTTCTTTTCTAATAATTTCTTTAATGAATATTAAAGTGATTTTTTCAAAGAAATGTGAAAAATAAATCATAACTCTATATATAAATTGAATATATATATATATATATATATATATATATATATATATATATTCACATTAACTGTAATTCCTGGCTTGCTAAGTACAAGATTAAAAATGGGCAAGGGTATATCAAATATTTTAATTTTTTTTCATAAAATAAAATATTAACAAAAAGGACTGGATCTCTTTTACTCCCAGTCAATATTAGATATATGCTGTACAGTCTTGGCTTGTTCTGCTTTAGTCCAACAAGCCAACCTACAAAGAGAAACAATAAATAGACGACAAATTCAGTGGATGTTTTAATTTCATTAAATTCAAAAAAAAAGTTATTTTAATATATAGTTGATTATAAATTATGAAAATAATGCGATGTATAAATACGCGAAAATTATGACATTATATGGAAAAGTTAAAATAAAGAGGACTAATAGCTTATTAGAAAGGTGACAAAAACATTAATTAATTTTTTTGACAAATTTAAATAATCGTTTAATCTTTCCCAAAAATGTGATTGAACTTGTAAGTGGAGAAATTTGACTCAACAAGAAAACACGTTTTTGTATGCTTTTCTTTTCTTTTCTTTTTTTTTTTTGTTTCTGTTTTTCTGAGACTTAAGTTAATAATTTTGTTAAAACATTTTTGTTACATAAGAGCAGTGTGTATTAGTAATTCCATAAGATCTATTATTGTATTTACTATCATAAATCTAATTCCCACTTGTATTTCATAATTCCATCTTTATGAGCATCAGAAATACATACAAATGGTATTATATTTACATATACATACAAATATAAAGACACTGAAAGATATTACGTCGAATTTTGCTTGAAACTTCTACCTCGAACGATGTAGACTCGAATCATGACACTTTGAATTAAAATCGATGTTTGTTTTTCAAATCATATCGCTTTGAGCACACTATTGATATACAATAACGTAATAAATTTTATTTTGTCGATCATTTAACAATGAAATGTTAGTCCAATGCTTTTGTCCATACGTATGTAAATTAGTTTTTTTTTTGTCAAATATTTTCATATGTAAAGTAATTTTGTGTAAGAATATCTCATAATTAAAAACCTTATAGAATTATTTTATAAGATTTTTTGAGAAATTAACTAAAATAATCGATTGAACAAGATGATTGTTGTTCTTCTGACAATCTATAATGTGTTATGATGATATTTCCTTACTTTTTATGTTAGAGATGAAATGGTGTAGATCATGACATCAAGATAACCATCTATTATAAAATAATAATAATAAAAATAGCATAAATAAATATGTAAAATTGTTTTAAATTATATAGTGTAAAACAATTTGTTATAATTAATTTTTACGAATAAAATATTCTTATTTAAAAAAAAAAGAATTGAGTGTGAATACTAAACAAACGAATATATAAGGGTTAATGGAGGGAAGCTAACAGTTGCTAAAAAAGTCCTATATAAAAAAAAGTACACACTAACTCCCTCCTCCTCACTCCAATTATATACATTTTGTTAATGGATGTTCAAAAAGGCCTCCTTCCTCTAAATTGGACTTATTTTCACCAAGAAAAGGTAATGAGAACTTCTCGCTTGAATCTCTACACATTCTTCACGATCAAGAATCATGTAAAATTCTGTCAAATTTACTTCTTTTTCAAGAATTTACGGTCTTAATTTAAGCAACATTTGGTTCTTGAAACAGAGTATGGACGATTGGAGGCAATCTTTGCTGCTGAACATGGAGCTGGAGGAAGAGCTCAGAATCAGAGATGAACAAATTGCCCAACTCCGAGAAATGCTACACGTAGCCATTAAAGAGAGAGACGAAGCTCAAGAAAAGTGCCAAAATGTGTTCTTTGAGAAGATTTTGATCCAGCAGAAGTTGAACCAATCTGCTCCGAATTCTGGGATTTCGAGCATTGAAGAAGATGATCCCAGAAAAGGGATTGAATTCAGTAATGTTTTCTCTTCCTCAGATTGCGACGAGAGTATTGTTTCGTCTCCACCCCACTTCCAGCCGCCACCAGCGCCACCGCAGCCAGCAGAAGAGGTGGAAGCAGAGCTTCCCATCTTACTCGACAGGCCATTGCCAGAAAAGGGGAAGCTTTTGCAAGCAGTGATGAAAGCGGGGCCCCTTCTACAAACCCTCCTCCTCGCCGGGCCTCTCCCGCGGTGGCGCCAGCCTCCACCGCCCCTTGACACCAACCAGATCCCGCCGCCGCCGGTGGTGATCCCATCATCACCAACGCCTCTTCCAACTCTATTGTCCAGTCAATCATCATCACAAAACAACATTTTGAAGGTAAATAGGAAGAGGGGTCTGTCTGAAAACCCCGATTCTTCACCCATTGAGCTGAAATACCAGAAGGGATTTCTCCAATCGCCATTAATGAGCTAAATTAATTAGCTTTTAGTGCTGTATTTTATGTTTTTCAACTTCTGCAATATCTTCTAGTGATTAGCTTAACAGTAGTTTGGATGAAGTGAAGCTGGACAAAATTGAAGATTTTGGTGTCTGCTTTTTTGGCCTGTAATCTGGTTGGAGCACTGTCTTTTTTGTAACTTACAAAGTAGTGTTGCCATATCAAAAGATTTTAGTTTTATTTGCTTTCCACCATTAGAAGCACAGTGAATCGCAGTTCCATCAGAAAATGAAGCCAAGTAGATTTTTTTTGGGAATGAATGTCACTTTTAAATCATAAAAACACTAAAGTACTGTTTGAACAATCTTATTTGGGGTCGGGGGTATTAGAAACTGGTTGTTTCTGTCTATTTTAGTTAACAGATTACTTGAGAGTACTCCTTTATCAAGAAACAATTACTAGAAATTGGATTTTTTTTTGAAGTCGTTGGATTTTGAACTTGGTTGAGAGACTTTGAAACCTTTTATAAGATGAGTTATGAGTTATTGACAAAATTATTCTATTTTTATTATTTTAATTATCTTATCCAAATTATTTAATTCTTTATTCATAAACATGATTCTGATTAAATGTGTACTGATATAAAATTTACCACTTTAATTACAAAATAAAGTATTTTAATTCTTTCATTTAAAAGAACCATAAATTTAAAAATTAATTTTAAAAACCATACTTTTCATTCATTTCAATAATAAAAAACTATTTTTGACTAATGTGCACACTTATATACTCGTTTCTGTTTATAATATACAGTCAAACCCACTTTCAACACTCAAACAGAAATCTAATTATTTATTCTTCGAAAAACAAAAAAGAAACTATTATATAAAATGAATGTTTGAGTTTATATATGAATATAATAAATCTTTGAATGGAGAGACGGCCAAGACTACAACGTGTGAAAGGCACGGTTTGGCTGCTCGAGTAGGTTCCTACATATCAAATTTGGGATCCACCTCCAAATCCTTTTTTAAAAAAGCAATTTCTTTAATTGGTAATTTTATCTTACATCAAATACTTTAATTTAAATTTTACCTTCTCGAATGATTAAATCTTCCAAAAGCTACGCAAAAATTATTTTGCACGTTCTACGAGACGTGACTACTAATTACACAAGTTTTTCAATAAAAGTGCATAAACAAGGACAATTGTATTATTTACCCCTCAAACACTCCATTCACCCCTAGATTTTCAAATTTATGATTTCTCCAAGAGCATATTGATATTTATACAAACATCCTTTTAATATATAATTTTTGTATAGCAGAATTATGTGTGTATGAATGCTACTTTTCAAGAGAATAACATAGATTCACTCAAGTTCAATGTTCTAAAAAGTAATAAGTTGTAGACGGGTAGTCATTCATCGGTCTAGCACATAAGCTACATTTTTTTTATCTAAATATTTCTTTTTTTTTTGTTTATCGCCATATTTATCTAATAATTCTTCTATATCATATTCAAACTCAAAATCAATGTCATATTTTTCCTCTCTATCTAATACAAATTGATAAAAAAAATATGATAAACAACCTTTAAAAAACAAAATAAAAAATCTACATATTGAATTAAACGACTGTCTAGGCTGTGACTAGACAATCTAGATGACTGGTTTTTTAACAGAATCCAGAGAAATCACCTTTCTAAAATCAGGTTGATAAACTTAGACGATCCTAAACGACGTCTTGTAGAACATTGATAAAGTTACAAACATTGCACATGTTATCATGGCTGAAGCGCCGGTTTTTATTAAAAAGGATTGAGTACAGAAAAACAGAATGAAGTCAATGTGAACTCTATTCCATTTTTTTAGCTTCATTGATATTAATTTTGCTACTAAAAAAATATTCCAATTTTCTCCTACTGAATAATAAATATGTATGTGCGGGCAAAGATTGGCAGAAATTTGGCGCGAGAGGCGGTTGGAATTATAGGCAACCGAACCCCAATAAAACAAATCAACATTGGTCCACACGGTAAGATAAAGAGAAGAAAAAGAAAGAAAAACCCATTGAAATTCAATGCCCGGATCACATTTTCTCGACTCCAACATTCTTCTACCCCTAATTTCAACAAATCACAGCACTCACACTCATACTATACATGGACCCGCCAGCCATGCGACCAATAATCATCTCATCCCGCTCTCAAACAGTTGTTCGAGTTATGAAGTTGATGAGTAATTGACCATTGATCAAGAATCGATTCTTTCTATCAATACAAGGTTTGTCTAGTGTGATTTGTGTAGCTAACATAATTTGCACACTATTACATTAGTCTCCTGATTTACCCAGTCCACACCAAAAGATAGCTACAACGTTTCTCACGTGGTATAAAAATAATAATAATTGTCTCATCCCAAACGAAAAAAATTATAAAATTGTCAAAGAAAAATATGTGATTTCTCTAAAATTTCAAATTCGATCATCAGATATATGAGGGCGGTTATCTTACGTGGCATTCCGAATACGCCTCATGAATCCATAGATTCACCAACTCATATGGCAAATATTCAAACATGCCAACCCAAACAAACAATCAACGGATTGCTAACAGCTATAGTCCACAGCACGTTCTTTGTCTCTTTTTTTGTAGATTGGACAAAAAGGATGGATAATCACATGCAGGTGTATTCTGTCTGTATGTCATTTTCTTTTTCCGCGTGAAAGCCACCAACAAACACACCCAATTATGGATTTATATGAAAACTGGCAATCGAGAATTTGAAAATATACAATAGACATGAGAATGTAAGAACGAGAGTCAACTTAACTGACAACTAATATGAATTATGCAGCGGGTTATGTTAGCACAACTGAAAATCTTACTAGGAAATGAACACTAAAATCCCTAGCGTGAGCTGCCAATTCTGTAACATGGCTGCCATCCTGCAGATTAAACAAGTCAAAAATGTTATTAAGTTCCAAGTTTCTTACACTTAAAATCGAAGTTGAGTTACCCCTATATAACGCACAAAAATAGGAGTTCATAAAATAACTTAAGTGAGAGGTGGAGAAAGTGTCCCTACCAACATTCCTCAGGATTCGCTACTGCGATTATTGTAGCTGTGGTGGATAAATTTGGTTCAAATAGCTTTAAGGAAGCATGCAACATGGGTCGAACTGCAGTATAATAGACATTTTTTCAGTGTTTTGATGGGTGAAACACATATAATTTCACTGGCAATAACATATATATTGCAAAAAGAAACCAGCTTGCATTCTTTTGAATGAAGGAACCAGCTCCATACATCCAGTAGAGAGGCATTCTTTTCCCTATCTCAATCATCCTCGTTGTAATCTTGATTATCTCGTTGATTGTGTTTCTGAGCATTATACATATCAGCAACCTGATTTACCAAAGAAAAGCTTAGATTTAACACCTTGCCAGCTTCAGACAAAAAATGAAAAAGAAGCTCGACTGAAACCAAGAAACTGTAATATTCATTTACCATATCAGATGACGATGCCTGCTCTGGATTCTTACACGCAATAAGCGTGGAAATCGTAGAGAAATTCCCTAACGAAAACAAATTTAAAGAGAAAACAAAAGAGATGGGATGTCATCCATTCGGTTCATAGCACAAATAAATTAACATATGAAACCTAGAACTTGTGAATTTTGTGATGGTACATTCTCAGGATTTACAGTACCAATTGCAGCACGATGAACAGAGCTGATAGTTAGATCTGCAGCTTTCACCTCCCAAACCTAAATGAGAACGCAACTGATACACTTAATCATAAATATATAGAAACATTTAAATCTGACACAGTGGGCCTAAAGGAATTACATTTCCTAAAAAGAGGATAAATCTATATAAAGGTAAAAAAATTGGAAATCTTTTTTGATCACCCCTGTCAGAGTTCTCGTCTTCAACAGAAAAGTTTAATATTAACGACAGGAACACTTTCAGTTCTTTGCTGCTATTAGTCAAGGATGTAACTGTGCATGTAAATTATAGAATACATGAAAATAGTACGTAAAGCACACATAAAGCAAAAGACGCAATTGCTACCTCAGTTGGTTCGAACCACACATCTGGACTTAATGAATCTGAATACCTGTAACACGACTGGAGATTGCATACACATCAAGCATATAAAGAAATTAATTAATACAGAAAAAAACACATTCATTCCGATTCATAAATATTTGAATTAAACAAACCTTTGGCTTGGGAATTACTTTAGAGCGAAGACTGGCAGAACGTTCTTCAAGCAAAAGACAGTGCCTAAAGAGACAAGTTTCAGTGTTTTTTAGTCAAAAAGAATGGAAGCTAGCAGATAAGTTATAACTAGCCATCCAGTGACGCCAATATGTTGGCTGATAATAGCTAGAAGCAGAATTTACCGAGTTTGCAAATGCTTTGAAACTCCTCTTTGTTGTTATCGTAACAAGCAAGGCGAAAGGCGCCATACACACCTATAAGAAAACCAAAACAGCCGATAATTCGAGAAGTAACTAAAATTAACTGTAATCTCAAATCTAAAACAATCACATTTTGTAAGCAAGAAAATGCATTAAAATGGATACATGCATATATGGCATCAACACATATTTGATCTCAACTGAAGGAAGTATATATGTGAATTACCGATACATTTTCCCCTTCCATGGAATGCAGCATTGGGAACCAGATCCAAAGAATCACCAATACTGCAAAGCATAACTATTAACTGTAACCTGGCACATATGCAGTACAAATTCAGAGGTAAGCCCTACCTCTCCATATTGTCCTTTTTCAATTTTAACCATTTATTAGACCGTTTTGACAGCTCGTACGTCGCATCTCTATTCAAGGTTTTGATAATCAACCATTCAGAGCTGAAAAGAAGAATTATTGAGTATCATGAAAAAGGAAATATGTCAATAGTTGAGAGCTTTTACGTGGACAAAGGAATTTTGAACTTTGAACAAAATACATGAACAGCAAACAAACCTTAATTTTGAATGTAGTGTGCATCTCAAATTTATCATGACATAAAACCATAAAAATTAGAATCACCTAGAACTAACAGCATCTTCAAGAAATTTTTGTATTTCCTCGAGATCATTTGATGTTAGTGCAGTGACAAACTGAAAAAATCCAACTTCCTCCTGAAATGACTCGTAAAGATTCTGCATATATACACACTCAAGTGAGTAATAAAACACTATACATCATAAAGAATTTTTTTTAAAAAAAAAGATACAAAATAATAAAGAAAAAGGATTCTGATCGAAAGATTATAATTTATAAACATCAAAAATAAAGTTGAGTAAAAGAATAATTATTGTGACAGAGACAAATTTCATATATCTATTATCAGATACTTATGATACGTAAAATATCATTAGAAGTTGTTAAAGTAAATTAGAGAATAGTAACTGCAAATCACCCGGTTGAAGATTCAGTATTTTATACAATAAGCTTATCACATAGCAAAAGAAACATCTGTGTCTTGAATTCATTTGTTACTCATAGCAAAACACATAAAAGCTAGAACAAACCAAAAGTTGACTGGGAGCACAATCAACCAGATGATCGGCCACTCAAACAGCATAAAAACATCACCTGCATTTGGATGAACTACGTGCATACCACTACAATCACATTCTTCACTCCTGAACTGATTTTTTCATTGCATATATGTCTGCCATCATGTAGCTAATCTTATTAGAAAGTCTCATATGTTTACTCGTTTCAAAGTATTTTTGCCAATAAAATTAGAAGTGTTGTTGGCAGACAGGTGCATCTGAAATTTAAGGAATACAGAAATATTTCAGACCTTTTGTTGATGATACAGAAAGTAATTCTCAATAAAAATAAAATAAGCTTTCCTCTTAGCTTTAAACTGCATCTGCATTAATTTTCATTATAAACTCATGTTTAATTAAAATCCATGCTTCCTAATGACCACAACGAAGATTATGCAATTTAAAAAAGAAAATAAAAGTTTCAAAACTTTCAATTACACTCCAACAATCATCTAGAATAAACTCATCACATTGTATTGCTTCTTAATATGTGCTTCTTTTGCCCCACAAGCCTCTGCAAGGGCCTTGACAATTGAGGCGTCCCCAATTCCTAGCTCCAACCTCTCATGCGCGGATGAAATCCTATTGGCCAAGAGGTACACACACAGGCACTAAATCATCCGGTGTGGTCTCGATCACAGTCCTAAGCATATTGTACACGATCTTAGTAACAGCAAGTCTCCCGGATTCCTTTGATATAGCATCAAAAGCCTTAACTACGAACATAAAAGGTACCCTCTCTCCCACTGCCCAATATGATGCCCTATTCACATTGAAGTTCGCAGCTTTTTTCTTCAACTCCACTAAGCTCTCGTCAGGACTAATAGACAACCTGGGCTTCTTCACCACCATGGAGTCTTTATCCGAATCAGCAGTTCCGGACCCACCCTTTTTGGACATTAATTCTATATTTTTAATCTTCTCCTGTTTCGAGCTCCCCGATGCACGGGTATCTTCAGCTACGGTTGGACTAATTGCAACTTGTTGGCCATCTTTTGACAAAGTCTCAACAAGAGCATTTCCAGTTTGGTCTAAATTTGAGCTCTTGGGGCTCAATTGGCCATTCTCCACAGCACTTTTGATCGGTTTAGTAACGGAACTACCTGAATCACTAGCATTAAGATTCAAACCAGAAGTTTGTGAAATGCCAGCGGGGCTTTTGCCCTTTCTGGGAGATTGCTGTGGCTTTCTGCTGCTGTGACTGATTTTTCTTGGAAGCATTGGACATGAGGACATCGAATGCAGAGGGGCGAGAGGTGGAAATGGTCTTGCATCTAGGGTTTGACCTGGCAAAGAGGAGCGAAGTTTTCGAGGAAAATGAGACGAACAGTTTGATCGGGAGTAGTTTCACGGGGAGATTGAGATATCGATGGAGCAACAGAGTCATGAACCGGGTGAAAGCATCAACCGGCGGTTGGAGGAGGCGGCGAATGATGAAATGGCGGGAGATTCTGAGAGTCGTAATTTGATTAGAATCCCAAACCCCTTAAAAACTCCAAATACGAAAAATTTGACTTAAATATAAAAAATTAAAAATGAAAATAGACTCAAATAACAGATTAATTTTCCAAACACGTGAATTGTTATTGTTTTAACAATAAGAACACTTTTAAATGTTCAAAATTTATCTCCCTCATATATTTATGTCTTTTAACTTAGAATTATTGATTTTATCATGTATTCAACTCTATTCATCTTTATTTATTTGTGACGTGAGAATCCATAACAATGCATTAAGTAAATACTCGTATTAATACAATAACTTGCCAATCACGTTAATAAGATAAACCACATCACGAAGACATGTGTGACAAGATCATCCGAAAAGATGTTGATAAAGATAATCGAACTATTAATTATTAATCAAACATTTATATATTTCATTAACTCGAACACCTCGTCAAAGACAATACTTGTTGCGATCATTGATCATATCACATACAGATATGACATGTTCTCATTGAACTATATGTCACGATCTTTGATCATAACACAAGATGGGGAAATTTGATCCTACAAATGGGGAATTACCTTATTTGTATTACCTACTATGTAAAATCAATTATCAAGATTTCATGTGAAACTCACATAAAAATAATATATGATCAAATCTATATCATTCTCCCACAATGTAGTATTATCTCATGATAGGTCCCCACAAGCATATATGACATGTTCTCACCGAACCATAACGGATAACAATAATATATCATTTACAAGTTATTGTAATTTGGCCTTCCATTTTCGAATTATCGTAGAACCAGGGCTCTTATTTAAAAAAATTGTATTGGCGAAACCAGAACTCTATTTTTATTTAAAAATAAATAAATGGTTAAGCTGGATCATCATCATTATTCTTAAACACTCTTTAATTGGTGCAATCATCAATTGTTTGGCTCAATGCTACAGAATCTTAGAATCATAATTGTGTCATATCTTTCATTATTCTATTGAACGTTGGCTTATTGTATTACAATAATAAGTTATTGATAAAAACTACATGGGTATTTTCAAATTATTATTAAATTTTCTTGCACTAAAATGTCTATTTCAGCAAGGGGCGGAGCCAGAAATATGGCTCCGTCTGGGCTAGAATTTTAAACTCTAGAATTTTTTAATATTTTAAATTGATGTATCCGGACTAATATCATATTATTCTAAAATTATACAAAATTTACCTATAAATTTTTTCAAAAAAATTTGAGCCACCCGGTGTCACGCACCGGGACGGGGGTTGGTTGACACCGACGTTGCTCTCAAATTTACATTCGAAAACAACAAGCCTCAGAAGTACAAAATTCAGAAAACAGACTTTTCATTCATAATACGAAATAATTCATTGTCTGATACAAATTCGAATCATTAATGTTTTACAGCGGAAATGTAAAACAGATAAAACATTGCTTCTACAGATGCAGCGGGAAACATAATTTGAAACTGAGAATAACAGTCTTCTTCTTCACCATCCCAAAACAGATTCTGCTCATTTTCTTCTAACATTTCTTCATCGTTCTTATCTGAGATGTTATGGTGGGTGAGTGATATGTTTGTCACTCAGTAAGCGGGAGCGGGAATAACTCTCAGTTTTCGAAATCATTTTTATACAGAACAGTAATACGAAAATATACAGAAATTCTTATTTTCATAACGGAAATCAGTGTTCAGAAATCAGTAATCAGTATTCAGTAATCAGAAATCAGAAGTTTATCAAATAAGCACTGAGCACCTTCGTGAATTTCATGGCTAAACTGATATCAGTCCCCTATATGTTCTCTCCTCTAAGGGGTGAGGCCAGTAATCAGTAATCAGTAATGTTCAGAATATATATTCCTACCATTAGTTCACTAAGTTTCAGTGCTTCAAAATCAGATATCAGAAATCAAGAGTACTTTGCTTTAAATCAGAAATCATCAAACGAGTTTCAAGATATTTATACATAAACCCACTTACAGTAATTTGCTAAAGAATTTCGGTTGAAGTCTGGAAATCTGCTTGCCTTGCTACTGGATTTTACAGCTTCGAAAATACACTCTCTTAGCTCTAATTTCAAGTGATAACTCAAGATTTTGGTAAACCAATTCAGATGTTTGAGGGTGATATTTATAGGTGAAATTCTGACTGTTGGCCTCCCAATTAAGGCTCATAATCTGACATTAATAATTTTTATTTCGTGTTAAATGCTTCAGTTACAAGTCTAAGCTGAATTCGTAACTGTCTGCTGCTTCATCGCTCTTCTTCTGCTGTTGCTTTCTCACTCTTCTGCTGCTGGATTCTGTCTGCTGGAAAATATATGTCTGCTGGAAAAATACCAACTTCTGAAATATGAGTTGCTGCTGAAATTCAGGTTCTCACACTCGGGCTAAGCCCACATAGGTCCGCCCCTGATTTCAGCCCATCTTTACGACAACTAGGCCTACCAATTTTAGTTTAAATACAAACCGTATAGAGAAAAGAGTCAAAATTATGTTTGGCCGGCCAAGCTGGAGGATATAGTATATTTTTTAGCTAATTTGTTAATATGATAGTTGAGATATCCTCAAAATTGAATTTTGATGTAAATCGAATGGCGCATTTCTGTTTGTTGTGTGAATAACAATGTAGTTTGTGGAAAGAAGTAAAGAAAAATAAATTTACTAATTTGGAGCAAGGAATATATTTGTAGAGGGCAAAGATTTGTCTGCGACGGTCTCACATGTCGTATTTTATGAGACATATATTTTATTTGGATCATCGATGAAAAATATTAATTTTTGTGCTAAGAGTATTACTTTTTATTGTGAATATCGATAAGGTTGACTCGTCTCACATATATACATTCTTGAAACTGTCTCCTAATATTTAGAGATTAAAAATATTTGTTAGTTAATTATAATAATTTATTCTTTTTCTTATTTTATCACGTTGGTTAAGGAAATCATGCTTCAAAGATTTCGTCGGTTTCATATTATACCAAGATTTTATTATAATAATAATGTAGTCAAATTTCAAAAACCTAAACCAATAATTCAGTTACCGTAAAAAGACAATAATCAAAAGATACAAAATACATGCAATATTAGGCAAATAACAAAATCTATACTCCAAATAAGCGGCTCCTTCCATGACCGTTCACCTGTCCCTTTCTTCCTCCACTCTTTGCTTTCTTCTACCTCTACTCAATCATTCCCAAGGTCTGATGTCCTTCGCCAGCGCACTGTGGTTGCTTGTGGTGGGGAAGAGGATAAACTACTGATGGCTTGATGCATTTAATGCGGGCGTGTCCCAATTTGAATTTTTTTTAGATTTTGCGTTTCTGTCAAGCTTAGAGGAACATAAGCCACATATTTTTCTTTAATTTGGGGTCCCGTGTTGTCGTTCTGCAACTGGGTTTGGTTACAGTTGTTCTTAATATTTGGTCTGGTTTGTGTTTTCTGGTACGTACATGTATGCGTTGACTGTGGGGAGAGATTAAGCTATTTCAGATCATCGTTAGATCTTGCTTGAACTTCAGCGTGTATGGATGGGAGAAAAATCGAAAAGGCTTTGTTGGGTTTTCTTTAAAAATTTATGATAATTAAGAGCTTTCGAAGTTGATTTCTGAAATGGAGGGTAGAACGAGTAGACAAAGGCAGGTGAGCCCAGAAAGAGCTATTCTATGGAGTGAAAAATCCCCCAAATACCGCTACAACCATCAGCATCCACAGCAGAAGGCCAAAGTTCCGGTAGTTTACTACCTATGCAGGAATTCACAGCTCGAGCATCCGCATTTTATCGAAGTTCCACTTACCTCCCCTGATGGTCTTTACTTGCGAGGTATCAAAAAATGCAGTTTGATTGTGGATATTTGTTTAATTTCAAGCAATCGATGTCTGAGATTTTCTTGAATTTCCACTACTTCTGCGTAAGTTTCGAAAATGCGGCTGAGAGCTTAATTGGTTGAATTTTGAATTTCGTGTTTTAATTTGGAGATGTGACTGAAATTCTTGATAGCTTGCATTCTGTGTTTGTTTTGAAGATGTGATCGAAAGGCTTAATTGGTTGAGAGGCAGAGGCATTGCCTCAATGTATTCTTGGTCTTGCAAGAGGTAAAATGGATCCAATGAACTTTTTATCGTTTGACTTGGAATTCACATTTATTTGTCTTTAGGAGAGCGTGCTAAAAGATTTTAGTGTAAATTTGTGAATGCAGGAGTTATAAGAATGGTTTTGTGTGGCATGATCTTTGTGCTGATGATCTAATCCTTCCTGCTCGTGGGAATGAATATGTTCTCAAGGGCTCAGAGTTCTTTGAAGAATCCAATTCTGGTATGCAGGATTTTTTGTTCTAGCATAATGTGCAAGCTTTTTAGTACAGCACGGTGTAATTGCATACGCTCTGTGGCATTGTTTTGTTGGTGTATTGTAAAGTGGTGGGAGAAGTTAGACCTGTGGTTGATACGTAGTTATGAAGTTTATGTATATTGGGATTGGCCAAGGCATTGCTCTTGTCCTAAACAATTTGAGAAAGCAACACCATAAAACTGTACGTTTGGAATTTGCAAAAAGAATAATGCCATATTTATCTCATACATTTTTATACTCCTGAGAGGGGGATTGATGCAGAAATATATTCACTTTATGCAAAATATGAGTTAGCCCTATTGTTTTATAGGCCGCTTTAGTCCTGCTGGAGCTGTCATATTAGAGAATCAAAAAGCATTACCAGAACCACCTTCTGTCAGAAGTCAGGAGGAATCGTCTTCTTCATCTAGCTTGAATGGGAGAGCTACAAAGAATTCTCAAGATGATGAAATATCTCCCCCACTTCAACGTCCTTGCTCGTTTGCCTTGTCTCCAGAGTCTAGCACCGGGAAAAACTCGCCTTGGAATGGTTCTTTGAGCCTAACAGAGTACAAGATTTACGCAAATGATGGTCTTGCCGATGCTTCAACCCAAACAGAGGAGAATGCCAGCAGAGCTAGTCGAGTTCGAGATACTTGTACAAGAGGTGTTTCAACTGATGATGGGACGTTAGATACTGAACCCAACGATACTCATCAAAGACAGATAGTTCCTACAAAAGGAACTGAGGAAATTTGCAGAGATGTTGTTTTGCCAACTCCTTCCACATCCAGTGCATCATCAAGTGGTAGGGTAAATTCTAGCGGTAGAGTAAACTTGAGTGGTAGGGTAAATACCTTAGAGGCTCTCATTAGAGCTGATGCTATGAAGATCAACAGCTTTAGCATTCTTGAAGAGGAGGAATTTCGAATGCCATCCAATGTGAGACACAGGGCTTCAAATATAATAATGCAATTAATTTCTTGCGGTTCATTTGCAATGAAAGATCATAGCTTTGGCCTCATTCCAACTTACAAGCCAAGTTTTTCACATTCCAAATTTTCCTCCCCGTTGTTCTCAACTTCATCAATGTTGGGAGATCTTGATTGCCTTGCAGAGAATCCTCGTATAAAGAGCACGAAATTGGAAGATAAAGGATACTTTAGTGGCAGCTTTGTTGAAATGAGTATGTACAAGGAGGGAATACCCACCCAACAACGATCTTTATCAGACAAAGCTGACAGGTCCGTTTATCTTCTCTGTTCAGCTTTACATTCGGTTGGCAACCCAACTGGTGGTGGGTGAGGTAGCAGGCAGGTGCTATTGGTCCTGCCCTACCCTACACTTTTACATGTACATACATATTTTTTCTATTAGGATCTAAGAAATATTGACTAATAGAAAAGGAAGACGGATTTATTTAATATGAAATATAATCTAAGAAATATCTCAGCCAAGGTTAGAATCCTTTTACAAGAAAACTACACTCACTCTCCTTACCCATAGCACAAGCTAGTAAATACTCAGAAAGGACAAATTAACAGAATGCCTCTAACTTGCTACGACTCCCCATTTTATTCTACTTCTCTCACACATCTAGATTCTTCCATGGGCATTGAGACTCTTGGGCCTATGTCCAATATATTAGGGTCCATAATAATATAGTCCCTAACATTTGCCTATGGTGTATATGACAAAACATAAGGATCTTCCACCCTCCACGAAATAAAATGGTCTAAAAATTTGACTTTTTACTTCGGCACTAATTCTAACTCCTGCCGGTGGGCAATCTCATGGCTGAGGCTTCAGAAACTTTTTCTTTTTCATGCGATCCCATGATTACTCGATGCCATGAGTTGAATGTTTTACAATGTCGTGCTCAATATATATCTCTCTTTATGGCTTAGTGAATTGATATGTTAGGTAGTAATAATCCCCATACTCACAAAACTTATAGATGTTCGCTATGTTATAAAGATTATTGGGTCATGAAATTGCTGTGCAGACTTATTAAAAACGTGAAATGATCTCTTGCTTCGAGGATTTTACCATTACCCTTTCAAACCAACGTTTTCTTAAATACTTGTATCTTCTCTGAGATGAATAAAATCATTTGCCAAGCAGAAGTATTCAACAAATTGATCTTGTTGATTACAAGGAAGAAGCAAGTTCCTTTCAATTAAAGTGCATTCCAAGATCCATCAAGGCTTCTTTAACTACCAAGCCAAAAAACGAATCTACGAGATCTCCTCTTTCCGATGTATCTAGAATCTCATCTGATGCAACTGAAATTTCAAAAAGCATTACATCTGGAACATCCGACGATGGGAGCAAGAGAAGCATCGAGCCTCTCATGGGACAAAAACAATCAATGAAACCAGAATCCTGCAGAAATGGAGAGGAAAATGTGATCAAAATCGAAGAAAGTTAAGTTCCAACTCGTCTCAATCTTTAGTTCTTGCTCTCAAACTTATTAGTTAACTACCTTTTTTTTATTCATATAGCTTGAGATTTTTGCTTTCTCGTTTTGTGAAACAGGCTTGCTTCTGGAGCTCGGGTTATAATACAATCCAAAGCATCGTACGAGGGCGAATGCAACTCTTAGGGGGCATGTATGATGATTTAGGAGGTAGAAATTTGTGCAGAGTCCATGGAGGTGGTGTCGCTACCTTGTTCTATCCAATGGCTCTCTCCGTTTGTTGTCGAATTTCTTGTGAGTCTGTCGCCTACGAACATGGGTTACAAGCTGTGGAAACTGGAGGAGTTTGCATTGGTGCATGATTTTTGAACCCATACTTATGGTTGGATCTAATGGTTTCAAGTGGATCTTTTATTTAATTCAGAAGCAATGGTAGCTTTAGCATTTACAAGATTGGATAGAAATAATAGATCGAATCGATCTAGTTCAGAAAATTGGCTTTGACTTATTTTGTAATTTGGTTTCTGACTTTGGAAATATCAGTTTAATTGATCCAATATTCGTTAATTTTTTCCCCTGAAAAAATACACACATAGATTAAATCCAATCACAAGGATATATTTTTCTGAGATCAAATGATAAGATAATTTTAAATATATTTATTTTATTTTTCACGAATAATTTATGGAAAAAATAATATCATTCCATACATGTATTAATATTTTCTAAACAATTTAGCTCGTTTGACTTTTATTAATTTTCGTTTTTAAGAAATTATGATGTCTTCGTTATTTTGATTTATTGTAAAATTGATTTGTTTGAAAACAGAATCAATGGATTGAGTACTCCGATTTATGTGTGATATTTTTGACCTTGTTTAATAGGATTTTGAGTTAGGCGACGAATTTTTCTCATATCACAACATTATATTAAGTTTTCACAGAAGAGTCCGGGAAAAAAGCTATTTAATGAGTAGGTCTCTTGTGAGACGGTCTTACGAATCTTTATCCGTGAGATGGTCAACCTTATCGATATTCACAATAAAAAGTAATATTCTTAGCATAAAAATTAATATTTTTTTATGGATGACCCAATAAAAGATCCGTCTCACAAATACGACCCGTGAGACCGTCTCACACAAATTTTTGTCTAATAAAAAACTACTCCTCCGCATTACAATGATAGTTAAGAGGAAATCACTTCAGATATAACATAGAAAAATCAAGAGGATTTCAACATATTCATCAAAAAGGTCTCCAACTGTAGTTTACATGAGTAGATCCTATCTTAATTTCTTTATATTCCGAAAAATCAACAATTTTGCTTCCAACACAAATATAGAATGTGGTTGTCCTTCATTCTCGACATATTTTTTCTTGGTACCAACAATTACAACTCCCAACAAGAAAATAATTTCAAAGAAATTAAAATATTAGTTTAATATATATATATATATATATATATATATATATATATATATATATATATATATATATATCAGTTTTGTTATCCTGCACACCCACCGTGCACACCTCCGTGAGCACCTATGAGGTGTCACTCACCTATTGGATGTGATGGAATATAGAAAAATTGCGCATCCAATGGGTGAGTGACACCTCATAGGTGCTCACGGAGGTGTGCACGGTGGGTGTGCAGGATAACAAAACTGTATATATATATATATATATATATATATAGCTTTGTGGAACCAGTTGTGAGTGGACCTATATTAGCTGCCCATATGTTATTCTTATCCTGGCACCATCATCAGAATCAGAGTGAAATTTTAGTCTATGTTTTGTTTATATTAATTCATTATATTAAGGTGTTTTTTAAAACTTATTATAACTCAAACGCCTATTTTAACCACTAACATAAAGTTGTTAAATAAGAAAAGATTGATATGAAATGACATTAAGCCCATAAAGGGTTTTCTTCTTCTTCTTCCCTTCTCCATTAGTTCTACTCAGAAATCGAATTTTCCAGCACAAAATTAGGTTTTAAAGGCTCTTGTATTATTATTATTATCGTCAACGTCGCCGTCGTCATCATCATTTATATTTTTCTTTATTAAACTTCAGTCATAGATAGTTATTGATTTGATCCGCCAATAAAGTATTACTTTTTATACTAATCGTATTTGTGAGACGGATCTCTTATTTGGGTCACCCATGAAAAAGTATTACTTTTTATACTGAGAATATTACTTTTTATTGTGAATATCGGTCTCATATGAGACTCACTCAACAAAAAATTTGATGATATAATTTTACAAATTAATTTTATGTGATATATATTTTATTAAAGTCATCTATATAAAAATATTATTTTTTATATAAAAAATATTACTTATTATTATAAATATAAGTATAATTGATTCATCTAAATAATAAGAATATATGAGACCATATTAGTAACCCCAGAAATTTAATATAGGAACTCCAACATGTTTACCATTATTCAATAAAAATATAATCATTCACTTAAATATAACAATGAAATAATAATATTGAATCGTAAGAGCTTGGAAAATAGATATAAGAGAAGTCAAAAATTATGTGGAAGAATTTTTTGATTGTATAAATCTATATTTATTATTATTTCTTAAGATATATAAAATTGAAATATATAAATATATATATATATATATATATATATATATATATATATATATATATATATATATATATATATATATATATATATATATATATATATATTTCAATAGAAGTTGAAATATATATATATATATAGAAGTTTTGAGGCCAGCATCGTCCGATGACTTGGAGCATGAGAAATCGACGGATTGCGCTTTTATGACCTTTCATTTTACAAGTTTTAAAATTACATTGAACAAATTTAATAGAAGTTGACTAATTTATATTTATATAGTACAGAGATTGAATCACGTAATTAACAATCTGTAATAATTCAACATTATTCATGCCGCACATTGAATTTGGCCAATTCATTTGTATGGCAGTATAGCGACTAGCAAGAAACTAGTCTATCACCAAAGCATTTTCTTTTCGAAATACTGCAACCGAAAATAATAGCAAAATATAAGGGTAATTTGTAGAAAAATACATCTGTGCAAGATTAATTTAAGATTCAGTACCCAACAGTTTTTTTTTTAAATTTAGTACCTGACAAAACACCAACTTAGCTTTTACTACATATTTCATGCATTTTTACATTTTTACCCTTTCAATTAATAAAAAAAGTATATAAATACTTATTTTGGTTGCACATCTTCTCTTTCCACTCATCAATCCCGATTCATTTGGATGACTTGTATATTTAATTTAAATATTTTTTATTAAAAAAAAAACAAATTCACAACTAATTGAATTTTTTGAAATACTTAGTTTTACTTATGAAATACTTAATTTCAATTTTAAAATACTTGATTTAATAAATGAAATACTCAGAATGTGTATTAAAAAGCTGGATATTCGAATATGCATTTAAAAAAAAATCGTAACAAACTGAATTTTTTGAAATACTTAGTTTTACTTGGGAAATACTTACTTTTAATTTTAAAACTACTTGATTTAGAAAATGAAATACTCAGAATGTGTATTAAAAACTGGATATTCGAATATGCATTTTAAAAAAAAAAACAAATTCGCAACTAATTGAATTTTTGAAATACTTAGTTTTACTTATGAAATACTTAATTTTAATTTTAAAATACTTGATTTATTAAATGAAATACTCAGAATGTGTATTAAAAAGCTGGATATTCGAATATGCATTTAAAAAACAAAAACAAATTCGCAACTAATTTTGAAATACTTAGTTTTATTTGTGAAATACTTAATTTAAATTTTAAAATACTTGATTTAGTAAATGAAATACTCACAATGTGTATTAAAAAGCTGGATATTCGAATATGCATTTTAAAAAAAAATCGTAACTAACTGAATTTTTTGAAATACTTAGTTTTACTTGTGAAATACTTACTTTTAATTTTAAAACTACTTGATTTAGAAAATGAAATACTCAGAATGTGTATTAAAAACTGGATATTCAAATATGCATTTAAAAAAAAACAAATTCGCAATTAATTGAATTTTTGAAATACTTAGTTTTACTTATGAAATACTTAATTTTAATTTTAAAATATTTGATTTATTAAATGAAATACTCAGAATGTGTATTAAAAAGCTGGATATTCGAATATGCATTTAAAAAACAAAAATAAATTCGTAACTAATTGAATTTTTTGAAATACTTAGTTTTATTTGTGAAATACTTAATTGTAATTTTAAAATACTTGATTTAGTAAATGAAATACTCAGAATGTGTATTAAAAAACTGGATATTCGAATAAACATTTAAAAAAAAAATCGCAACTAATTGAATTTTTTGAAATACTTAGTTTTACTTGTGAAATACTTAATTTTAATTTTAAAATACTTGATTTAGTAAATGAAATACTCAGAATGTGTATTAAAAAGCTAGATATTCGAATATGCATTTAAAAAAAAAAAAACAAATTCGCAACTAATTGAATTTTTTGAAATACTTAGTTTTACTTGTGAAATAATTAATTTCAATTTTAAAATACTTGATTTTGTAAATGAAATACTCAGAATGTGTATTAAAAAACTGGATATTCGAATATACAACGCAAGTTCACCAAATGCTCGCATTTCCATCCAAGATTCATTTGGATGAAATGTTTATTTCATTTAATTATTTTTTTTTGTTAAAAATCAAATTCGCAACTAAGCATTGAACTTTTTCAAGTACCTAGTTTTACTTGCGAAATACCTAATTTCAATTTTAAAATACTTGATTTGGTAAATGAGATACTCAGAATGAGTATTAAAATACTGAAAATTCGAATATGCAACGTAAGTTCACCAAATGCTCGCATTCTATCCAATATGCATTTGGATGACATGTTCATTTTATTTATATATTTTCTTTATTTTTTTAAAAAAAAATTCGCAACTAAGTATGGAACTTTTTCAAGTACTTAGTTTTATCTGCGAAATAATTAATTTCAGTTTTAAAATACTTGATTTGGTAGATGAGATACTCATAATGAGTATTAAAATACTGGATATTCGAATATGTAGCGTAAATTCACCAAGTGCTCACGTTTCCATCCAAGATGCATTTGGATGACATGTTCAAGGACTTTTCAGCAGCCACAAAGCTTTGAAAAAGAAAAAAGGCTTAGAGCGAAGATTTGAAGATTTCCGGACAATGTTCTTTAAGAGAATATCCCGTGATAGGAACAAGTAACTTAATCCGTGTATTTAAAATTTACAGATAAATATGAAGTCGGATATACGTCGATAGTCATAGTTCAGTAGGTCGAAAGCTAGTGGATTTAATAAAACGACATGCAATTCACCCTTGATAAATAATTAAAGAGATTTAATTACTTCACTGAGTTGAATTAGTTTGGCATAGCTTGAGAGGGCGTGTTCAATTGGATATGAAATCTCGTCGAAAGCATAGATCATTGTCGAACCAATTAAGTAGTTTAGCGAAGGGTAAATGAAATACTTAGAATGTTGCATTAAAATACTGGATATTCGAATATGTAACGTAAGTTCACCAAATGCTCGCATTTCCTTTCAAGATACATTTGGATGACATGTTCATTTCATTTTAAAATACTTGATTTAGTAAATGAAATACTCAGAATGTGTATTAAAAAATTGGATATTCGAATATGCATTTAAAAAAAAAATTCGCAACTAATTGAATTTTTTAAATACTTAGTTTTACTTGTGAAATACTTAATTTTAATTTTAAAATACTTGATTTAGTAGATGAAATACTCATAATGTGTATTAAAAACTGGATATTCAAATATGCATTTAAAAGAAACAAATTCGCAACTAATTGAATTTTTTGAAATACTTAGTTTTACTTGTGAAATAATTAATTTCAATTTTAAAATATTTGATTTTGTAAATGAAATACTCAGAATGTATATTAAAAAACTGGATATTCGAATATGCATTTAAAAAAAAGTCGCAACTAATTGAATTTTTTGAAATAATTACTTTTAGTTGTGAAATACTTAATTTTAATTTTTAAAATACTTGATTTAGTAAATGAAATACTCAGAATGTGTATAAAAAACCGGATATTCGAATATACAACGCAAGTTCACCAAATGCTCGCATTTCCATCCAAGATCTATTTGGATGACATGTTCATTTCATTTAATTATTTTTTTTATTGTTAAAAAAATAATTTCGCAACTAAGCATTGAACTTTGTCAAGTACTTACTTTTATTTGCGAAATACCTAATTTCAATTTTAAAATACTTGATTTGGTAAATGAGATACTCAGAATGAGTATTAAAATACTGAAAATTCGAATATGCAACGTAAGTTCATCAAATGCTCACATTCTATCCAAGATGCATTTGGATGACATGTTCATTTTATTTAGATATTTTCTTTATTTTTTTTTAAAAAAAATTCGCAACTAAGCATTGAACATTTTGAAGTTTTGCTCGATCACTAAGAATTTTACAATGAAAGTTTTGCTCGATCACTAAACATGGAACATTTTGAAGTACTTACTTTTATTTGCGAAATACCTAATTTTAATTTTAAAATAATTGATTTGGTAATTGAGATACTCATAATATGTGATAGAATACTGGATATTCGAATATGCAACGTAAATTCAGTCATGATTGGCCAGTATTTTAATACAACATTCTAAGTATTTCATTTACCCCTCGCTAAACTACTTAATTCGTTCGACAATGATCTATGCTTTCGACGAGATTTCATATCCAATTGAACACGCCCTCTCAAGCTATGCCAAACTAATTCAACTCAATGAAGTAATTAAATCTCTTTAATTATTTATCAAGGGTGAATTGCATGTCGTTTTATTAAATCCACTAGCTTTCGACCTACTGAACTATGACTATCGACGTATATCCGACTTCATATTTATCTGTAAATTTTAAATACACGGATTAAGTTACTTGTTCCTATCACGGGATATTCTCTTGAAGAACATTGTCCGGAAATCTACAAATCTTCGCTCTAAGCCTTTTTTCTTTTTCAAAGCTTTGTGGCTGCTGAAAAGTCCTTGAACATGTCATCCAAATGCATCTTGGATGGAAACGTGAGCACTTGGTGAATTTACGCTACATATTCGAATATCCAGTATTTTAATACTCATTATGAGTATCTCATCTACCAAATCAAGTATTTTAAAACTGAAATTAATTATTTCGCAGATAAAACTAAGTACTTGAAAAAGTTCAATACTTAGTTGCGAATTTTTTTTAAAAAAAATAAAGAAAATATATAAATAAAATGAACATGTCATCCAAATGCATCTTGGATAGAATGCGAGCATTTGGTGAACTTACGTTGCATATTCGAATTTCCAGTATTTTAATACTCATTCTGAGTATCTCATTTACCAAATCAAGTATTTTAAAATTGAAATTAGGTATTTCGCAAGTAAAACTAGGTACTTGAAAAAGTTCAATGCTTAGTTGCGAATTTGATTTTTAACAAAAAAAAAAAAATAATTAAATGAAATAAACATTTCATCCAAATGGATCTTGGATGGAAATGCGAGCATTTGGTGAACTTGCGTTGTATATTCGAATATCCAGTTTTTTAATACACATTCTGAGTATTTCATTTACAAAATCAAGTATTTTAAAATTGAAATTAATTATTTCACAAGTAAAACTAAGTATTTCAAAAAATTCAATTAGTTGCGAATTTGTTTTTTTTTTAAATGCATATTCGAATATCCAGCTTTTTAATACACATTCTGAGTATTTCATTTACTAAATCAAGTATTTTAAAATTAAAATTAAGTATTTCACAAGTAAAACTAAGTATTTCAAAAAATTCAATTAGTTGCGATTTTTTTTTTAAATGTATATTCGAATATCCAGTTTTTTAATACACATTCTGAGTATTTCATTTACTAAATCAAGTATTTTAAAATTACAATTAAGTATTTCACAAATAAAACTAAGAATTTCAAAAAATTCAATTAGTTACGAATTTATTTTTGTTTTTTAAATGCATATTCGAATATCCAGCTTTTTAATACAATCAAGTATTTTAAAATTAAAATTAAGTATTTCATAAGTAAAACTAAGTATTTCAAAAATTCAATTATTTGCGAATTTGTTTTTTTTTAAATGCATATTTGAATATCCAGTTTTTAATACACATTCTGAGTATTTCATTTTCTAAATCAAGTAGTTTTAAAATTAAAAGTAAGTATTTCACAAGTAAAACTAAGTATTTCAAAAAATTCAGTTAGTTACGATTTTTTTTTTTTAAATGCATATTCGAATATCCAGCTTTTTAATACACATTCTGAGTATTTCATTTACTAAATCAAGTATTTTAAAATTTAAATTAAGTATTTCACAAATAAAACTAAGTATTTCAAAAAATTCAATTAGTTGCGAATTTGTTTTTGTTTTTTAAATGCATATTCGAATATCCAGCTTTTTAATACACATTCTGAGTATTTCATTTAATAAATCAAGTATTTTAAAATTAAAATTAAGTATTTCATAAGTAAAACTAAGTATTTCAAAAATTCAATTAGTTGCAAATTTGTTTTTTTTTTTAAATGCATATTCGAATATCCAGTTTTTAATACACATTCTGAGTATTTCATTTTCTAAATCAAGTAGTTTTAAAATTAAAAGTAAGTATTTCACAAGTAAAACTAAGTATTTCAAAAAATTCAGTTAGTTACGATTTTTTTTTTAAATGCATATTCAAATATCCAGCTTTTTAATACACATTCTGAGTATTTCATTTACTAAATCAAGTATTTTAAAATTTAAATTAAGTATTTCATAAGTAAAACTAAGTATTTCAAAAAATTCAATTAGTTGCGTAAAGTTTTTTTTTAAAATGCATACTCGAATATCCAGGTTTTTAATACACATTCTGAGTATTTCATTTACTAAATCAAGTATTTTAAAATTGAAATTAAGTATTTGACAAGTAAAACTAAGTATTTCAAAAAATTCAATTAGTTGCGGTTTTTTTTTAAATGTATATTCGAATATCCAGTTTTTAATAAACATTCTGAGTATTTCATTTACTAAATCAAGTATTTTAAAATTGAAATTAAGTATTTCATAAGTAAAACTAAGTATTTCAAAAAATTCAATTAGTTGTGAATTTGTTTTTTTTAATAAAAAATATTTAAATTAAATATACAAGTCATCCAAATGAATCGGGATTGATGAGTGGAAAGAGAAGATGTGCAACCAAAATAAGTATTTATATACTTTTTTTATTAATTGAAAGGGTAAAAATGTAAAAATGCATGAAATATGTAGTAAAAGCTAAGTTGGTGTTTTGTCAGGTACTAAATTTCAAAAAAAAACTGTTGGGTACTGAATGTTAAATTAATCTTGGACAGATGTATTTTTCTACAAATTACCCAAAATATAACCACAATTAATTCGATTTTTCACTTTATTTCTACTAATTCTGTGTATTTCCCCTTATTTTTATGGACCTTAAATAATAAATCCCGAATTTTCCTAAAATTCATAGTTTTGTATCATGGTCATCCATTCAATCATGATAATATATAAATGAATGATCATAATTCATCATTCAATTGATGTATCATATATTAAATAGACAAAAATACTATCCATATTAATAGCAATAACCAAAGCCGAATTCCTATTCAATAAAATCATATTTAGCACTAAATTATTTAATTAATAATTTCCTCTATCCTTTGCAACGTGACGTATGTAGCAAATAAGTTGGCTTTGTCCGTAGAAAAGGGACGGCGAGGTAATTCTATTCTTTGTCCTTTATTTTGAAAAACCAGCGGCCGAGTCTTCGAGATGTGGAAAAGGTGTCACCTTCTGGTGCCCACCACTAAAACAAATCATTTTAAATATAATTTTGTAATCCTGAATATCTTTTATTTCATGAATATCAATCATTTTCTCAGGCTCTTGAAACGTTAAAAAAAAAAAAAAAAGTATATGATGAAATGTTTGTATATATATATTTTTTTTTATGAATCATATCAACTTCAAGATATAACGTTCTCATTAATCTTTATCTGAGTAACGTGTCAATTTTACAAATTTTTACAATAAAAAGTAATATTTTTTCATGGATGACCCAAACAAGACATCTGTCTCATAAAATACGATACGTGATACCGTCTCACACAAGTTTTTGCCTAAGATCTGTCTCGTAAAAATAATCCGTAAAATCGTCTCAAAATGTTTTTTTTTGGTGAAAAAAAAAAACCTAGCTAGTATGGTATATGTGAGAAGATATTTCGACAATCTATTTAGCAAATTATTACTTGTGTCTATTTTTATTTTGTTGACCAACTTTAAATAAATAAATCGCTGTTGAATGTAGATAAATGTTATTGATTGATTTAGAAACTAATCACTATAATGACAAAATTATTATAACTTTTACTCACTGATAAAATTTGTTATAAAACTTAATCCATTAATTGATCAAATTCAATGAAAATAAATACCCGATTCAAAAATTTGTTCACCAAAGTGGCCCGATATACTTTTGGTTATCTAACAATAAAAATTTGATGAGAATTCACAAAATGATCTATACAATATCATACCAAACCTGGAATATTCTAACCGATTACATGAAAAAAGTTCATAAACCAATTTACAACCTCTTTATACCATTAAGGTAAGAAAGTCACACACAAATTGTACATAATTTAGTTTTTTTTTTTTCCAACTATGGAATACACACTCGCTACACTTCGACATACTATGGCTCGTTCGAAAAAATGTTAATAAAAAAATAAACTTCTAACCACAAATAATAAATCACCTACTCAACCAACTACGATATAGGTTTTTGATATAGTATTATATACTGTATAAAAAATGTCAATTACCAAACCAAATAAATGCCCCATTAATATATTTGAGTCGGTGTGCTAGCTCGAATGGTCTTCTCTTTTGTTACATTTTTAAATGAAAAAGTTTATTATTTCTACTACTTTGGGATATACAGTCCTTGCAAAAAGTATATGTTGACAACTAATAAAACATTTACTTCAAATTTAATAGCTCCTCAAAATTATTTCAATGGCCTTTTGTTATTATTATTATTATTTTTATTATTATTCATAAATAAATAATATAATTCTTTATTTGGCTAAAAGGGAAGGCCTACAACATATCAAACTCACGTGGTACAATTCATAGCACAAAGACAAGCGAAAGGATGGACAAAAGAAAACCTCACAAATTAAGCAAATACAGAGATATCAAACAAAGTATGAGAACATGCAAGTCTCTTTCGATGGCACTCAGTAATCATCGCCGGGCACTTGCTCGTGAGAATGGCTGATGAAGAAGACCTCATACACAATTCCGGCGAGCCCGCCGCCGATCAGTGGTCCGGCCCAGTAAATCCAGTGGTAAGACCATGTGAAGCTCACCAAAGCAGGGCCGAACGCCACAGCGGGATTCATTGCGGCACCGGTGAAAGGTCCGCCGGCCAGGATGTTGGCTCCAACGATTAAACCGATTGCAATGGGTGCTATGATTCCGATTTCACCTTTCTTTGGGTCAGCAGCGGTGGCGTACACAGTGTACACAAGCCCGAAAGTCATCACAATTTCGAAAACGAACGCACTCCATACTGATACTCCGGTGACGCCGAATGTAGGGATTGCCTGTTTAACATGTAAGAACGGTTGTCATGTAATCATTCTCGATATCAAGAAAAATCCACCAAAATCATCGATCTTATGACTTTTCACGTGAAAATATACTCTTTCACGGCCAGATACGTTAACAATATCCAACGTTTTGACTATTATAAGAACAAAACAAAAGGTAGACTTAAGAAAGGTGAAATCGGAGCCGTGAAAGAGTTTGAAAAAAATTCACTACCAAAAGGAACAAACATACCCAGGTACCAGTCGACACGGTGAGGAGTAAGACGGCGACGATGGAGCCAAGCAACTGAGCGATAATATACAGAACACCACGAATAAGACTGATATTCCCACCAACAAACAATCCGAAAGTGACCGCAGGGTTGACGTGACCGCCGGAGATGTTAGCAGCAACAGCAACCGCCACGAACAGTGCGAAACCATGAGCAATCGCCGCCGCGACAAGACCGGACGGAGAGGCTGGTCCGGACCCGGTAAGCTTGTTATAAGCCAAGCCAGAGCCAGTTCCAGCGAAAACGAAGATTAGGGTGCTGATGAACTCTGCCAACGCCGCCTTCACAGCGCCGGGCTGGCTGAATTCGTTGCGGTTACCGAACGCGACGCGGCGGAGGGGAGTGTTGAAGTACTCGCTGGACTGCGGCATGGCTTCTGCAAGGATCAGAAAATGGAGTAGTCGACGAAGTGAGTGAGACAACCGAGCCTGGGGTGCATGCTTATATTGGAAAATAGCGCCTAGGGGCGACTGGTCTATCCGGTTCCCAGTGGAAATCTGCGGCCTAATAATTTAAAAAAAATTAAAATTGTGGAATATGGGTTGGGCAGTGGAGCCAGGCTACAGCTAAGGGGTAAGCCAAAAACATAATAATTGACTGGCACGTACCCGACTGGATAAGGCCACGTCAAATGATCTATTTGATGTGATTGGATATATAGATGTCTTGCTGGTATATATACACAAATTATTATATATACATAAATATCTATATACGTGGTGAGGTTGATGTTGGTAGTTCCGAATGAGTCTCACGATCGATGGATGTAAATGGTATATTCCTCAACGAAACGCCGAAACCTTTTGGCTATCTAGATAGATAGACAGATGTTCATATATTCGGAAAGATTTATTAAGACATTTTAAACGATGAATATAATAATCTAAGCCATGTCATCCAACTTATGCGTTATATCTTAGAATCAAAAAATATATGCGTGAGAATGAATCTCGATCCTTAATTGTTTAGTGAAATAATGATCGACGAAGCAACATAATCCGTCTGGATACGTCTTGTGGCCGATTTGCATCTGATTGTTCGTAGTAGTTTGGAGACTGTTCTGCGAGACGAATGAAGAATATTCGAGAGGTTGAACTGGGCAGCCACCTTTTGGATTTACGTGGTGTATCAGCCGAAAAGACTCCAATTTACATAATTATCATTACATTAACTCTTAAGTTTTAAAATTTGTTTTTATGGGATGACATATGGCTATCTATCTTTTGAAATAGATAGAATATAAGATCAATTTGGGGGAGTTTCCTATACCCATCATCTACTGTTTATAATTTATTAAATGATATGACATTAATAATAATAGTCTAAGGCCTTTGGGGAATTCTTGGTCTCACCATAATAACACAAATTTTAACCAATAATTCATATACAAAAAAGAAAAAGATTAATGTGCTCAATATGGGAAAAATCTATAATGGAATATAGATGATACTATATATATTTTAGAATATATTGAGTTGCACTTGATGAGAAATGCAAAAACTTGTGTGAGACGGTCTTACAGGTCATATTTTGTGAGACATATATCTTATTTGGTTCATTCATGAAAAAGTATTAATTTTTATATTAAGAGTATTACTTTGACGAATATTTTATTTGAGTCATTCATGAAAAAGTATTACTTTTTATATTAAGAGTATTACTTTTTATTGTAAATATCAGTAGGATTGACCCGTCTCACAGATAAAGATTCGTGAGACCGTCTCACAGAAAACTTACTCGATGAGAAAAATTGAACATAAATTAGGCAGTTCAACAAATATATTTTTTATTTAATATAAAACTATGTAATTTGTAAAGTGCATGTGCAAGGTGATTTTAAATTTCAAACAATTGGAAATTGATGACAAAAATCTCTATATAACTTGATAAAAAATTGAACGATATAGAATCAGCTAGCTCACATATTTGGGACCCAGATTCAGTCGACATTTTTAAATCAAGAAAGTTCTCCAATGATGTATACAAAACTTTTTAAAAATAGTAAATTAAATTAAAATTAATTTCAATATTATAAGGAAAGCAGTCCTCATTGGGTGTGGTCCTAGCTAGTAGGTGAGCTCATATGCAAATGCTTAATCAATTCGTTTGGTAGAAACATAAATTATTAAAATTTCTTACTTATATTAAACTTTTTATAAACTATAATATAATGTTTGTTGAACTGCAAACTTGCCTCTTTACACTTATTTTTTTAATATAGTTAGCAGTAGCATTATATCACAAATCATATAAACCGTGTTAACTCAAACGATAAGTTTCGATCACCCTCTATGAAAGATTCTTATTTTCAACGCTTTTTGATAATTACATAAACTTATTACTCATGCAAATGATCTCATGATATTAATATCGTCTGATACAATGCTACCAAAAATTATAGTTAGTGTCTATGAACGTTACAACTTAATAAAACCATTTAATAATTCCAATTTCTAACATCGCTGTTTTAATAACTTTATAAACGAAAATAATTGTTGCACTCCAATAATATGTACTTCATTATACCAAGTAAAGATAACACACATGTTACATGTACAAATAAAGATATAAAGCAAAAGGGTGTTAAAATAATTTTCTTATATAATTTTATTTATATTATCGATTAAAAAACCTATCACACATTTCTGTGGGCAAAAAAATTATTTTCTACTAAAAATTTAATTTGTGTGGTAGAATAGTATATCCGATACATTAATTAAGCCGAATAACTTTCTCTCTGTCTTCTTCTAATTTTTGTCGAGACAAGTTATCCTTTTCCCCCGTTTTTTTTTTTAATTTCCCCCCGTTTTTTAAAATTTTTATTTGTATGCCAACACATCTAGTAAAGTGAATTTAAATAAAATATACAAAAAAATATTTTAATTTATTTTGGGAGGAATAGTCTTGTATGCAAATTATTGAAAGCCAAGATCCATAAATCTAGACTGAGTCTCTAATTTCTAAGACAAAATGCAAAATAATATATAGGAATGATTGATTATTAACATTAATACGATAAAAATATGTAATATAGCATACAAGAAAGATCTCATATATTAAAAAAAAAAAAATCAACCCACGAAATTTTAAATCAGCCCACGAAATATTCGAAATAGATATGTTTATGATTTCAAAATAAACAATGAATAATTTGCATATTCCGAAGCAAGCAGATCTTAGGCAATCGACCTGGAAACTTCTCTTATTTGTCTTGCTATCATTATTTTATTTTGGTAATAATGAGATCGTGGAATGACACCTCACGTTAGGGGAATTGATTGCAACATGGCCATGGCCTAGAGATTTTGTACTATCTTAAAACCAGTCCCAAAAAGCATGAAAAGATGTGAGGCCGATCAACTTTTTACTCGAGTTGTCTTTGATTTGCTGACCTTGGATTTATTACAAGGATTTAAAAACTTAAAATTTTAAATTGGGAAATTTAAAATCTATCAAATAGTTATTATAGATAGGAAATCTTAGTCAATCCAAATGTTCACGTGTAACACCAAGTTCAAGACATTAACTAAAAACTCAGTTTGCCAAAGTTTTGAAATAGCTAACGTCCGTGTATACTAACGAACTGTTAAGATTGGAACTTGGACCTAACTCAACCTAAAAGCTAGCTTAAAGAGGGAGGATTGTCCAAGCCCATATATACAACTCCCAGGTTATTTATCCAACTGATGTAGGACAATTAATACACCCTCTCACGCCCAGAAATAGACATCTGGAGCGTGGAGTTTACAAATGACTCAATTATGAGCAGAACGAGTAGAACATTTGTGCTACATCCCGGACGCAGTCCGCCAGCCTAGCCAAACGTGGATATGTAATGAAGAGCTTGCTTCCACAGTATTTGTGAACCGAGTAGTTATTTAAGCTTTAAGGGTGGAGAATCTGGATAGTGGATATGGAATGAAGTTCCAATTTACATTTAGATTATACTTGGATTCAAACATGAGTTTCAATTTATATCCTCTTGAATATAATTGAAATCTATTACATAACCTTTTATGTAAAATTTTATGAAATTGGCTCATGGGTCAAATTTGTGAAACAAATCTCGTATCCGACTGGACATGACTCTTCTCGTCTCATGAATATCACGAGACGCCTACTCTGATACAATTCCCAATATAAAATTCAGGCTTCGAAAAAGTATAAGATCCACCTAAACTAAATCCTCCAAATAAATAAATTCGAAATATTAATTCGGAACTATGTAGTGGGATTGATGATCACTCTCATAAAAAATATATATTACTAATTATGCCAATTCATTAAAAAATTTAGTACGTGTCTTAACGTGACAGAATAGACAATTCGGGGAAAAAAGGAGGAGAATTTCAAGCTGAATAAGTTATGGGAGAGCATTAATGATCAGTGTGAACTGAACTTAAACATGTGAGGGTTACCATCGATACCACCTTTTATATTATGAAAAGTGTCGTCGATACCAGCCTGGCTTTTCCTTCCAACATTTTGTTATTTATCGAATGTGGGATTGTCTCATCAATTAAAAACAATATCTATATTTATCGCTATTTTTTTTTTTGGCATATTTAAATGACTCTTGATATCCATAAATAGAAAACTAAAACAACTGTTTATGGAACTAGCAAGAAGCACGTGCGATGCACGTAAATATTAATTATTTAATAAAAATTAAAATTTGATTTTTTTAAAAATAATTTGATTCATTTTTTTATTTATATTGATTTAGTCTTTTGTCATATTAGGCGAATAAATTAATTAAGAACTTATATACTTTACTTTCAAAATTGTTTCTCAAATTGAAATTCAAGTAGTTAATTTTATGTTATATAATAAATTATAATTAGCATAATATATAGAATGAATTGAACTGAAACAAATTTTGAAAATATATATATCTAAGAACCACGTATAAGGTATAATAACCTAAAAATCAACCAGATTATGGATTTTATAAATGCATAAATCATAATTTATATACGTGAAGCACACTAAGGACAAATAATTGTCAATTTAAAATATTTATGACTAACTCGTCAAAATATTATCAAAACTAATGAAATAATAATAATTGATAATAAAATATAACCTATAATACTCAAAATTTGCTTTTAAAATTTGTTTTCAATCATTTTTACACGGTTGAAAGATTTTCTCAAACAGTTATAAATATTAACCACGTGAAAAGTGTGAAAGACGGTTCAATATTTCTAATGATATTTTCAACCAGTTGACAATCTAAACAACAAGATATAGTTTGAAGAGTTAGTCTCATGTGAGACCGTCTCACGGATCTTAATCCGTGAGACGGGTCAACTCTACCCATATTCAAATAAAAAGTAATATTCTTAGCATAAAAAGTAATATTTTTTCATGGATGATCCAAATAAGGGATCCGTCTCACAAATACGACCCGTGAGACCGTTTCATACAAGTTTTTGCCTAGTTTGAAATGTAAAAACTTGTGAATAGTAAAGACACGGGAATTTTATGGATGTAAAACACTCACACGTCACTCCTTCATCTGTAAAAAGGATTCCACTAAAAGACTTTGTCTTATATATATATATATATATATATATATATATATATATATATATATATATATATATATATATATATATATATATATATATATATATTTATAAGTGCGACTAAAATATTTAAACTTCTTATTATAGCTAACTATTTTAATTTTTCTATCAGATTCGTATTTTATGATATTATTAGTATATTAAAATTCATAATTATTGATATAAATTCTAATAAATAATTTATTAAATTCTTTACTTTCAATTCTTAGTTAAAAAATAATAAAATATATTAGTATTAAATTTCATATTATTATATTATTATATACTTATCATGTTATTGTACTATTGCATATATAATTATTTTTTTATTATATCTTCATGTGATACTATAATTTATTACTTAATTAGAAACTACACTAAAATATAATTACAAAATTGCATTAAAATAATAAAATAACATGTAGAAAGAAAATTAAAAGGATAAAATATTTAAATTTAGTATAAAGATGGATTATTTGAGAAAGTTAATTTAGGAATTACATTTTATTCTTGAAGTGATATAAATTATTACAATCAATGTATATTGTAGTGATAATTCATTAGCAATTGTTAGACTATTAATTATATATGATGTGGAATAATTAGGCTACTAATTAATTATATATTAGGTGGAATAAATAAAAAAAATTGATATTTTCTTTTTACACTTGCAACAATTAGAAATTTACAAATATATCTTTATTGAATTTTTGGATTTGTATTGATGAGGATGTCATTTTTATCTTTTGACAATTGAAAAAATTGTCAATTATCTACACTTACGTAGGTTTATAGATAAAAAAATATATTTTTATTATCAAACATATATTCATTTTTAATGCATAAATTTCCCATAAATTATGTAGAAAATTTCCATGCAATTAATCTAACAACACACAATTTAAGGGGATGGTAGAAAATTTACAATGAAAAACTTTGTTATTATTTTTACACTTTTATAAGTATAATTGTTAAATATATATTCTTTTAATATTTTTAATGATTTTTTAAAATTAAAAAAAGCTATTGTTTTAATATTTTTTCTAAGAATTATGTATCAAGAAAATATTATTTCTCTAATGTATTTTTATTATAAAATATTTATTTAATTTTTATGTAACATTATTTTCAAAGATTCTTATGTTGCAATTTTTTATTAAAAAATAAAAACACTATTTTAATCCTTATGTATTTAATGATTGTGTAATTTTCGTGCAATTAATCTAACAATACACAATTTATGAGAATAGTAGAAAATTTACAAGGAAAATTTTGTTATTCTTTTTGTACTCTTATAAGTATAATAGTTAAATATATATTCTTTTTAACATTTTTTGTAAGAATTATGTATGAAGAAAATATTATTTTTCTAATATATTTTTTATTATCGAACATCGATTCAATTTTTATGTAATATTATTTTAAAATTTCTTATTTTACAATTTTCTATTAAAAAAATAAAAACACTATGATCCTCATGTGTTTAATGAGTTCAAAAAAATAAATACCTCAATTAAATACATAATCAATACATTACAAATCCATTATCCCAAATTTGTCCCTAAATTTTATATATTTTTTCCACCAATGCCCATGCAATTAATACAAACAATACATAGTTTTTGGGCAATGTAGTAAAATCACAATCAAAAAACTTTGCCCATCATCCACACTTTTATAGGTATATAGATTATTTGGATACAAGAAAATGATCTGAGGAAGGAACTTCGAATTGCTTCACTCAATGATAATAAATTGAAATCTGTCGCGCTGATTCATAAATAAGCAAAAAAAGAAACACGGAAATTTCATGTGCATGAAATAGAAAATTATCCAAACAAATGAAGTAAAGCAAAACCCACAACTTTCTACATAATGAGCCTTTGACAAAAAGAGAAGAAATTTTGAAACTTTAATATTTATGAATGTATGTGACTACAAATATAATTTGCATCTGTTGTAGAACGACTGTGGTACATAAAATGGTTAATTGCAAAGAAATTTTAAAGCATTGTCTATTTTTTGCAGATGAATGCTGATGATCCAATCATATCTTAAATTAAAGAGGGTTCTCCACATGGGACATCTATCATGTTCATGCCTGGGTAATGTTTTCAGGATTATTGCTTACTTGCCATGATTACATGCCAATGATCCTTTAGAGGATTATCAGTGATCTACCTGGTAAAAGTCTCGATATAAGCGCCCATTTATTGCCATGCAATCTGCGTCCTAATCTGCAACTTTTCCCTGTATATATTAATAACATATCATTTAAGGAGGAAAATTTATAAAATATGTATAAAGTTCATAAACTTTCAAAACCTGGGACATTCTCTCATGCTAAGCAATCAAATTGATATAAACCTTTTACCAGGAAACAATTCTTTCGGGATTTAGTGATGACTGTACTGCAGATGTGACGACAACTGAAACAGTAAGAATTTTGCCAGCAGACAACACAAAGTGATGGTAGGAGCTGCCAGAAAGCAATGGAAGCAACTCGGAGGAGGTAACTATTTGCGGGCATGAGCATTGGAAAATACTCATCAGTCCACCTTGATCAAAGAACACCTGTTAGCTCTTCCAAAATCAAAGCATAATCCTTTCAACTGTGCTTCTTGATTTTGATTTCAGAAACAAGCTGACTGAAAGAGTCCGGGAGCTTCAGACTTTCAGGGACTTCTTTAGAGTTCACTTGATTCAGGTTAACAAAGTTCTTGAGCACCCTCTTTCATAAAAACAGTGACAACATTTCAGTATCAGTATCAGTATCAAACAAGGATAACAAGTAAAACTAGTTATTTTGATAAACTGTGAAATTTAATCAAATCAATACAATTAAAATATCAAAGAGTAGCAAAATATTTTTATCCCAGAAGCATCAGTCCTACAAAGAAGCTTAGGGCTCAAATAAACTCCTAAAAAATATGACTGACAAAAAAAAACTTGAAAACCTAAAATTTCACTGATGAATCAGCCAATTTTATACATCAAAGTAAGAATGAAAGTAATGTTTTTATAATAGAAGAAATGCATGCTTCATAAAGAAAGCATACAGGAAAGAGCAAGACTGAAAAAGGCTGTAAGTCACTGATTTCTCAAGTCTTTCTCACTTATACATCGACTCAATTATTTGCCATGTAGTTTAACATAGTAACACGAAAACTACATCATACGATGAACCAATTACTAGGAGTTCGCAATCCGACTGTTGACAGAATAACTCAACTAATAGTGACAAAAGGAGGTCTTGAGAAAATCGAACTAAAAAAATAAAAGCTATGAGTTAAAAGGTGCAAAAAAAATAACTCAACTTCCTTTACCCCCAACCGTATGAAATGAGCAGCTTCAATTTTAGACATTTCTTCAGGGTTAGATCTTGTCTTATAGATTAAGGCTTTCTTCAATGCAGTGACAAGGATAAATAAGTAATGTCATACAATTACCAAAGGCAATGTAGTGGATGAGATGGAGCATCAGAACAATAAACTATAACGGCCTCATTGTTAATTAAGATCTCCCCAAAAGTTAGACAAATAATGGATGATAATGGATTTGAAGACTGTCGTATCCTTATCCTGCAAACCAAACAATGCCTTGGCATATCAAATGGAATCACAAGTTTCTAACTTCAATCACACTCTGAGCAGGAGCTTTGATTAACCCTATATTATCCATCCTAGATCTTACTTTCTCAGCATCATCGAACCTTCCAACAGCAGAGTAAATATTCCCCATTAACACATAGTTTCCGGTGTTCTTTGGCTCCAACTCAAACAACCAGTTTGCAGCCACCTCTCCCAGTTCAACATTTTCATGTATCACACAAGCACCAAGCAATGCACCCCAAATGGCATGATTCGGTCTAAATGGCATAGTCATGATCAATTCATAAGCTTCCAAAAGTCGATTGGCGCGACCCAAAAGATCAACCATGCAAGTATAGTGATCACTCCGTAAACTTTCTTGGTGATTCTTTTGCATGAATTTGAACAAATTTAAGCCATCATCCACCATTCCCGCATGCCCACAAGCATGCAATACCGAAGTAAACGTGACCTCGTTAGGCTTAATACCAAATCGGACCATCTGGTTGAATAGAGAAACAGCAACCTCACCGTGCCCATGCTTTCCATAACCAGCAATTATCACACTCCACAAAACAATGTCCCGATTACTTGTAGATACACCATCAAAAACCTTGTGGGCATATTGTAAGTTTCCACATTTTGAGTATATATCAACCAAGCCAGTTACAATATCAGGTTTCTTGATAAACCCCGATGTAAACAGGTAACCATGTATATTCAATGCTTGCTGTAAATCTGCTTCAATGGCATATGCAGGAAGGAGGCTCTTCCAAGTTGCATCATTCAGTTTCACCGCTTCTAGTAACATTTTCTTGAAAAGTTCTATGGCATCTCTTGCCAGCTCGTTATGAATGCATCCAGAAAGTATGGCATTCCAAGGCACGGTTCTCTTCCTTGAAGTCCTGGAAAACACTCGAAAGCTATGTTTAACCGAACCGCATTTGGCATAGAGATCAATCAAAGCCGTTTCAACATTAACATCGCATTCACTGTGTTGCCGAATCGCCCATCCATGCAAACATTTTCCTAGCTTGATATCAAGAAAACCTGTACACATTGCAAGAAGTGAAGCCAATGTCACTTCATTAGGCTTTGCACCTTCAAACTGCATCAATCTAAACATATCCAAGGCACCTTCAACTTCACCATTCAAAATGTATCCATGAATCATAGTTGTCCAACTCACTACATCCTTCTCCGCCAACTTATCAAAAACCCCACGAGCTTCATCCATTCTTCCACATTTTGCATACATATCAATCAAAGCATTCTGAACAGGAATTCTTTTAGCGAAAACCTTGTCTTTGATCAAAGAATGAACCTCTCTTCCCACCTTCAAATCCTTCAGATACCCACAAGCTGGTAAAACCGAGAGAACCGTGGCAGAATCAACCACCAGCGCGCTTTCCACCATTCTACTAAAAACAATCAAAGCCTCCATGGCGTTGTCATTCCGAAAGTACCCACTAATCATTGTATTCCAAGATACAACTGTTTTCTCCTCCATTGCATTAAATACACTACTTGCCCCTTCCATGTCGCCGCAATTCATATACATTGCAAGCAAAGAATTCCCCACGAAAGTGCTCAAAAGCAGCCCGCTTCTAACAATCAACCCCTGAATCATAACGCCAAATTCAAGCAACACAAGATCTCCACAAGCTCGGACCACGAATGGGAAAACATACTCGTCCAATAAACAGCCTGACTGATGCATTTCCACGAACAACTTTAGTGCACTTCGAGGGCAGCCATTTTCTGTGTACATTCTAATCATTGCTTTGTAAGAAACGAACGTCCTTTCTGGCAATTTATCGAACAGTGTGCATGCGTACGACACGCGCCCACAGAGACCATATGCAGATATGAGTAACGACATAAAGTGCCCCGCATTGTGAGATGAGAGGAGGCCGGAGGCGATGCAGTTCGCGTGCAGTTTCTGAGTGGCAGGCAAGGATTTGGTGGCAGTGCCACAACGGTATAGCAGCGACTCGCATTGTGCTGCGGAGGTGGTCGAAAATCGGTGTCTCAGTGTTTTCATCAAAGTGTGCACCATTCATAACCTGGAAACTTGTCCGTCACTTCCAATAAAGACCATAAAATAAACAAGGGTATTGAGCGAAGGATACTTGAATTTATGTCAGCGGGAGACTGAGTCTCAGCTCTCTTTTATGGAGAATTTCTCCTTTCAACCTTTCTCTTCCTGTCATTTTTCCCATGCAATTTTGCATACTGGAACGGTCGATTCTTTTTTTTTTTTCTTAACTTCTCCCTTTACCAATGAAAGCCGAGGATTGTCTGATTAGTTATAGTAATAATATAACTAATGAAATAAATTCTAAATAAAAAAAATAAGAATAAAGAGTCTTTATGTCGCGTTACCGAGACCTCGTTTCAAAATAATACGTCGTCTGGGGGTTTTATCAAGACTAACTAATAAAAGGCCTAAAGCCGGAAGTGATATTAGAAACCAATCGCGTTCTGGCTAACTGCTGTCGATGCATGACCTTGATTTATTTCTCTTTATGTCGGAGCTTGGGACGACCCTGTGTGAGATGCTCGAGGGTGAACTTCACCCTTTTTTTCATAAAATAATCAGCATTGAGATTATTATTTATTATTTTGTTATCAATCATTAATTTTTATTTTTTAATAATTGTACAAATTTATATTATTAAAAAGATTTTAACTCAAAAAACTTGAATTTGAGATATTGCACAATTATTTAGATTATTAAGTTTAATTCGATATAAAACAGAGCCCGCCAATGTCACATTAAGAAAGACAAGTATCATTTGTTACACGAACCCCATTTGATGTAACTAGGGATGTAAATGATCCAAACCAAGTCGAACAGTATCAGGCTTGAGCTTGGGTCGTTTAAGATTAATTCAAACTCAAGCTCGAGCTCGAGCTTGATTCGAGCTTTTATCATCTAGCTCGAGCTTATCGTTTAAGATTGATAGAGCTCGAGCTCGAGCTCCAGCTCGAGCTTTTATTATCATGCTAGAATTCAACTTGTCTTGAAATTACTAAGCTTGTGAAAAGCTCGAGTTCGACTCGTTAAAAGCTCGTTTATCATGTTAATCAAGTCAGGCTCGAGCTTGGTTTATTAATAGCTCGTTTATCATATTTAACAAGCCTGACTTGAGCTCGGCTCATTTTCAAGCTTTTAAAACATACAATTGAGCTCGAATTTGAGCTTGTTAAAATTAAATATATATATGAAGTAATTTTATATTAGACATAAAAGTTTAACTTTTATCAGTACTAATATTTTTATTTGTCAACTCAACAAATGAGTCAAGCTCGAGCTTACGAGCCACTTAAACGAGCCGAGTTCGAGCTCGCAAGCCTATTAACGAACATGTTTGCGAGCTCACGAGTCGAATACGCTTAGGCTTGAGTTTGGTTTGATTAAGTTGTCAAGCTCAAAATCGAGCTTGAGCTTGGTTTGATATGATTAACAAACGAACTCAAACAAGCTTTTTATCGAACCGAGCTCCGAATAGCTCGCGAACGGTTTGGTTTGTTTACATCCCTAGATGTAAGAAATATATTTATTAAAGGAATATATGTAAGATCAAAGATGAATCATCCCAAAAAAAATCAGAATAATTTCAAGAATCGTGAAATGGGCAATACAATAACAGAAGCACATTAAAGGGGTTGATTACATCCTATATGTAGAGCTAGAGTCATTACCCCATTATATAATCAATGACTCAAATTTAATCACACATACACGAAGTCCACTAATTTTTTCAAAATCACATACCCCATTAAAGGAATTAACAAAACCCCGAATAACAAAAAATAATATACCCCATCATTCTTAAAGAGAATTGCATCTTCTCTTTATATACACAAACCACAATATCAAATATATAGAATTCCAATTTCCCATTTCACCGATTTACATTTAAAATTAATATACCCCTTATTTTCCATTTTATCCACTCCCCAAAATTTCGAATTACCGTTTTGAAAAACCAAATATTTTGGCACTGACGTAGAATCTTGGAGGTCCTGAAGGCAAACTAGCTAACCATTCACCTTGGCTGTGCTCGTGCTGGAAACGAAAGAGCTGACCGAAGAGCTGGTCGAGTAGATGAACTACGAAAGATCATTGTCTGTGACAAGTTTACCATGTTAACCATAGAAGGTGTCTGATAAGCTTGGACAAGGCTCGTACTATCAGTCGAGTCTCCCCTTGCAGTCGCCCTCTGCCAAGAGTGTGAGCTTAATCCTGACAAAACATATGCTCTTCCTGACGTTTCATAAACTTTCCGGTTTGCCATACGTTCTTGCATTTCTCGTAATTCAGCATCCAACACGAGACATAATCGGTCTCCAGCTCGTGATGAAACGGTTTCTGAAAGTTTTTTTCGGCATTTCTCAAGTATAGATACCGCGGTTGTTAAATCACCTTGGTCTGCAGCAGCTTTGGCTTCAGCCATTGCTTCTGCTGATCGGAGCCTGTTTCTTTGCTTATCCACTTCCATGGAAACCAGTAAAGGTCCCGTTTCTAGCGGCCTCAGAATCTTGACTTCACTTGCAGCATATAAAATTACGATTTTATTTGTAACAGGATGTCTGTATTCACATCTCACCTGTAAAAGTGAGGTCTCATCGTGAAATTCGTCAATGGGGATATCAATTGTTAGGAGAAAATCTCGTTCTTCTTCGGCATATAAGTCTCCCACGTCGATGCTGCCTTTTCTTTTATCAGAATCCAAAATGGTTTTGTAGCTTCCGGATTGTAACCTGTTGAATCGAATCAAAGGATCAATACACTCAACTTCCACTTTCAAGTCTTGGACAATGACGCTCAAAAGCCCCCCGATGCACTGTGCAAAGGCATCTTGAATCACACTCTCTGCCTCTATAAAAGAAAAAGTCCCGCCAGATGTTTCCGAGATCAAATGCATTAAGACAGCATCATGATCCGCACCAAATCCAAAAGTGTGTACAGGGATACGGACACTCGAAGCACTATCTGGATGGATGGAAACTGGAAGCAAAGAATGGTAATCCGAGCAGGAGCTGGCACCACTTGGGCTAGTATTAGAATACGTATCTTGTCCATCGGACAATAGTATCATGCTGCTTACAGGATTTTTCCACTTCCGGTCAGTCATCACTTTGGCAGCCTTCCTTAGGCCCTCTGCAATATTAGTTCCACCATTTGAAGTCAAGGAATTGACCGCTTGTATGGACTCATTCCTTCCTGTTTCTGTCATTCTTCGAAGAGAAAAGATTCGCCGAGCTATGGAGGAAAAAGAGATAACAGACAGCCTGTCATGTGGGCCTAAGTTTTGGATCACGAATCCCATTGCCCGTTTAAGCAAAGCGAGCTTGGTGCCCGCCATGCTGCCACTGACATCAAGAACTGCAACAAGGTCGACTGGAGCTCGATTTTGGTGCATCAATGATAGTCCCTCTCCATCAATTGTCGAATTTTGTGGTGATAAAGTCTTGGCGGGAGCTTTGAGGTGAATTAGGACCGAAAAGCCTTTATGGGATGTAAATTTTGAAACAGCAGAAAGTTCGGTGTATGTTTTCACTTCAACTGCTTCATTCAGATGGCCATCATCATCAAAGTTATCAACCGTTGCGGTATTCTGATTGGCACTGGGTTGTTGAATGGTAACTTCATCATCATCATCGAATAGATGGGGTTCAGCAGAATGAAAAGGAGCAACATTCCCATTACTCGCCACTCGTGGAGATGGTCTAATAACAGTCGTCCAGGAATCATCTTGGAGCCAAGGCACATTACTTGTCCTCGATCTTCCATGAGCTTTATCGGAGACGGGACACTGGAAGGGGATTTCTTTCCATTTCGCTCGGCAGACGGGGCAACTTTGATGTCCATGCTTCGAGTTAGATGCGATACAATGGAAATGAAACATGTGGGAGCATTCTGCAGTGAAAATGGCGTGGCCACGGCCAGGTTTCAAGGTTGCTAAGCATATTGCACAGATCTTCTGTCAGAGAAAAAACATATCATATGATTTGTTATAGACAATTTAAGCAAATGTACAAGCATAACCAAGATTTGCCAATCTTTTTTCATGGTTCCAAGGCAAATTTAATCAAGAATTCAAAAAATATGAGGTCCAAGAAGAATAACATTTGACATAAATTACTTTACTATATAAACGAAAACAATGCATACAATCGAGACTCCACAAAATGCGTGAAATTTTCAAAATCCTTCAGATATGCCCTTTTAAAACGCAAAAAAAATATGCACAGAAGGTCATATATCTAGATTTTTACAAGCAAGATAATTTTTCATAATTTCTAGCCACTGATGACTATTTACATTTTAACAATGTCATAAACTTTCAATATAATGGGTGAGGGTACCACAAATATATATTGAAACATCCAAATGATTGACGCAAGAAATGCATATTCCACTTAAAGCCAATTCTACATATTAGCTTAGTTTAAAAATGGCCCCAAGAAATTGCATTATTTATTTGAATTTAGTTTAAAAATTTTGTATGCACATTTTTTGCTTTGAGTAAAGTTAGAATTTAAAATTTCTAGTCAGAACGTTACGTATTTTAACTTAAGAGTTTTATGTAAAAGTCATATATATCATAGAAAACAATCATATAAATTAAGACAAAAACGAAACACACAAAGAAAATGGTCTCCCAATGATGAGTAGTAAGAAACAAAGCAATGCATCAAAAACCTAACAAAGTAAGACTCTAGAAAGAAAGCCCTTTGAAAATGTAAAGGTAAATAGGTAGGATCTCATAACTAATAATGATACTTTTGAGGCATTAAAAATTTGGTGGAAAAACAAAGAGATTTAAAGCGTATGTATGAAAAGAAGTGGAGATCAGCAGTAACTACAAGTTACACATCCCCTTTACGACACCTTCGGCCTTTGCTTTGACAAAAATGAAAGAAATCTCGCAATACATGGTGATGGACCGGACCTAGACGGCTAGACGGATGCATGCAAGGTCGTAACCGTGGCTCCATTCGCTCGTAACCTTATATAATTTAATGTATTATTATATATAAAAAAAAGTATATGATTATAATCTCTATATATATTTCTTGATTCTAAAAGCTAAACCAAGGTTAAGTTGAACATAAAAAGGGGTGTGAGGAAATGGGTAAAGTGTGTGTTGTCATGTGTGTGAAACAGTTTGAGTTGCTGACCAAGAAAAGCACTTTCTTTTTCCCTTCTACATGAGAAGGGCCACTGACAAAGGAAAGATCAGAGTGTCGCACACCCTTTTTAGCAACTATTGTCAGTTACAATATACAAGATTTTATATAAAATCTAATTTCATACCCCTAAATTATTAAATTATTGGTAAAAACTTGTGTGAGACGGTCTCACGGGTCAAATTTCGTGAGACGGATCTTTATTTGGGTAATCCATTAAAAAGTATTGCTTTTTATGCTAAGAGTACTACTTTTTATGGTGAATATGAGTAGGGTTGACCCGTCTCACAGATTGAGATCCGTGAGACGGTCTCATATGAGACCTACTCTAAATTATTTAGGGGTATGGTCTCATATGGCCAAAAGTTTAGAAGCTGTACTGTTCACTCGATACAAGAAAATGCCTATTGAAAACTACATAACAACACAGACCCAAAATGCCTACTGAAAACTACAAAACAACACAGACCCCCCCATCAATTTTTCCAAAGAGACACCCTGTAAAAATTGAAAGCATGACAATATGTCCTATGGCGAATGGGATCATCTGCTCGATTTCGTGTTATATTTCCTACTACACAGATTTGCTGCACAAACATATATGTAGTCAAACCTTATTATTAAAAAAATATACTTTTATATTAAAAAAATAGTAAGTAAAGCTATGGTTTAACAGATATGACGAGACTTTGACTCAATGTTTAAGGTTGAAGGTATAATATTTGTTGATCTCATGTTTGAGTTTCGTTAATCTCGAGTCCACGCTCAAATCTCATCCATCACACGGACAGCAATGTTATTTATCAGGAAACAATATCATTTTTTACTTTAAAAAAACCTATATGATCAAAATTCTGAAACATTAATAACACTGTGTCCATTATTGTCCACAGCCCCATGGCAGAGCTTAGACCCCACATGATGATACCCTATGGTTTTACATTTCAACCACCTCATTGGAACCAAATATTATATTTTTAGTTTGTACTGGAAAATAAAACAATGGCCGGAAAAAGTGAAAAAGAAATAGGATAATTTATGGCATTCAGATTCATTGAAGCATTTTTTTGGGATCAGGAAAGTTAATAAATGAGTGGAATTCGTTATCAAGAAAAGTAGAAAACCATTTTTCTTTTCACCTTCTCTTTGAAAATATTTTTAGAAAAATTACAAAAAATATTACACCCTTTTTCTACAAATGCTACAAAAGCTTAATTTCATGAAAATGCAAACAACCTACCAAAGAAAAATAATAAAACTCATAAATAACAATAAATGAATTTCCACTTTTAACCTTGCTAGACTTGCTGGTGGAGTGCTTAGGCAAGCGGAGGCCGGAGGAAGAAGGCGTCGGCGTGGTGGGCATTCGCACACGATGTCCCGAATTACAGGTCGGCGACAAAGACGAGGCGTCGGAGAACCTCCCAGAGGGAGGCGGCGACGCCAACGCCGGTAAATCCTCCGCCATCCTCGAAACGTAGAGACAAGAATTCATCTTCAAACCCAGAGCCACTTTCACTTTCGTCCATTTGCTGCCCACCATTTTCACACGACTTAAAGAACTACACACACAAAATTTATTTCCCCGATTCAGGTGAAAATCCAGATGCATGTGCTGATAGACATGGGAGGTATTGATGCGGGAAACATTTTCTTCGGAGAACGGATCTCAACGGGGAGCTGAGAAAGATTCTCTGTGTTTTGTTTTCTTCGGTTTGTGGGTTCTGTTTCTAAGTGTTTGAACACGGCAACCAATGGCTTTACGTTTGACAAAAACCAAAATTTATGTGTAATTTATTTGTAAGAAACGAGACAATGTGGGGAAGGTCAAAAGTGGAAAGTGTGTTGGGATATACTATTTATATAAAATGATTTTGTTGGGATTTGAGGAAGTTTCATTTACCTTGTGGGTGGCTGCTGGGCCTTTTGACTTCACTTTATTAAACCCTTCTTTTAACACATAAAATTAAAATAGATTGTCAAAAAAAACTTGTAATCTATTGTTATCAATGTGAGATTTGTGACGATATCTCGAGTTTGAGAGTTAAATCCAACATATTTCTTTCTAACCTAATATATATTTGAGTTGATTTTTTTGTGATACCGTCTCACGGATCTATATTCGTTAGACGAGTTAACTTGATTCATATATCATGAAAATTAATATTTTTCATTAGCTAGGTCAGGTTAGGGTTCCGTCTTACAATATTGACTCGTAAATCATTTTCACGGTAATTTTTTTGTGTATATAGTATGATTTCTCAAGGCACGTCAACCCATTATCATGTTAAATATGGACAAAAAGAAAATTAATTTTTTTAAAAAAATTATTTATACAAACCTTTAAAAATATTGAGCATAATCTACACTCTAGTTTATGTTGTATTCATTTTATTGTGTACATAAAATTCATCCATTCATAAAATAAAATGTATATACTTTTGCTCTGGAGTAAGTGTTCGAATTAGTGGAGTTGACGAGAATTTGATCAATGATTAGGAATTCGATTATTTCCACCAACAATTTTTCGGGCAAACCAGTTGCATATAATTTTCTCAAATGCATTTACCTCACTAGCGCGATTTACTGGTTATCATGTGGTCTAGTGGTTTATCACTCTGCAACGAAAAGCAGCAGCTGCGAGCTTCCTTGTCATTAATATATATATATATATATATATATATATATATATGTGTGTGTGTGTGTGTGTGTGTGTATTAAAAATAAAAATTTACGGTAAAAAGTAAAAATCTCAAACTCACAAAATATATTAAATTACACACTTTATAAAAAAAATTCCACTCAATTATGTTTTTCTTAACAAATTGAGAGACGTATTTATAGAATATATTTGGAAATAATCAGAAAATAAATATATCATTACATACGTCATCACACACTAATTTTCAATATTTACAACTCTTATTTTAAACGTTCAATAATTTCAACTCATATTTTCAACAATATACTCTTTAATTAATTAAAAAGACAAACATTTTTACCACATTCGGCTGGCGAGTCATTTAGGAAAAAAATTGAAATGGTGCAATTGGATTAGCATATTTATCTAAGTTATCATGACTCATTTAGTTTAATTTAATTTTTTCAAGGAAAAAAAATTTTGATCTGAGTTTTTCTTTTAAAAAGGAAATGAAATCAATTTGTTGAGCATTAAAGTAAGCTTGACTACTTTGTCTTTTTTATAAGATTTGTTCAATAAAAATTAATAAAATCACATAAATGCATCTTTTTATGTATCCATCTATTAAAATATTACTATACCTTAAACTAACGATAAAGAAAAGATTATTCCATTATGAAATAAATAAATATATAAATAATGATATTATATAAATATAAATAAATTATATTATATTAAAGTTAAAACTTATATATTAAATATTTCAATGTATTATTGAACTTTACCCTTTCTAATTTCCATAACTCTCTCCTCTATCTAATTTTTCAGTCAACCAACTCAAAAATACAAAGTATCTAATGATTAACATAGTTATATTAACATATTTCTATCATTTAAATTTGTTTGGTACATGTTATAAGGGTGAGATTGATAAATAATCTCACTTATCTCATGTTTGGTACATTTTTAAAAAGCTCATGATAATATCAGGTGTCCTTGATAAATAAATGTTGCGAAGGATAAAACATCATTTGTAAGAGGCGTGATAATTTTAATGTAATGATAAATACATTACAAATGACTTAAGACAAAAACTTGTGTGAGACGGTTTCACGGGTCGTATTTGTGAGACGGATCTCTTATTTGGGTCATCCATGAAAAAATATCACTTTTTATTGTGAATATTGGTAGGGTTGACCCGTCTCACAGATTAAGATTCGTGAGACGGTCTCACATGAAACTCACTCACGACTTAATTACCCCAATTTAAATACATTTAAGTTAATATTAAATGTTTATTAAATACATACATATATACAAATATATAGATACATACATATATATACACACACAAATACATACATACATAAATATATATATATATATCTATATATATATATTATATAGCGTAATTTAAGAATTGAGATATACAATTACAAGATCTTGATAACAATGGAATATAAGTTTTTGTGATAGGGTTAATTTCGTCATTACAATTCAATATATAAATTTAATCACTCTTGTTAAAATCATACAAAACATTCAGGCTATGTTTGGTGTGTAGGATAAGATAATTAATTGGATTGATGTCAAAACTCAAGGTAAGGATATACAATTGGATTGTCAATCCCTCCAAAACAATGTGATATCTTTTCAAGCAAGTAGGTTTTTTTTTATCATGAACTTCTTGATTAATTGGATCCATAAAAAATGAGACAAACATGAGTTTAATAATCTATCCTTTACTTATCACCCACACCAAACATACATATTATCTTATCATTATATTTATCCTTGATTTATCCTTATATTATATATCTCTTACTTATCATATCTTATGTACCAAAGTGTACCTAAATTGATTGTGTATAATTAAGTAATTACAATAAAAATAGTTTAATTTAAATCTCAAAATGTGTGTGAAATGTGAGTCTTTGACCAAGATTTGCTTGTCCAACCACGCCATTGTATCTGTGGTTAAGAATTTAGAGTCGGGAAAAGATGACAAATCGGGGCTCGTATATTAGGCACTATTTTCTTAAACTTGCAAGTTTATTAAAATTTGAGCACATTTTAAACATTTATTTTTTGTTCCTCTAAAATAATTTAAATTAGAAAATTAAGTGACGCAATTGAATTAATTTAAATTCCCGAGTTCTTAATTTGAATAAAATATCAAATCTACGAATTGCATAATAATGAAAATTAATGTATGAGGTTTAAATGTCATGTTTCGATCATTTTATGAACATATATAATTGTTGCTTTCAACTGTATCACCCCACAAAATTTGTATAAAAATTTCCACGCATTCAGTAAATATGGTTGGTATTGAATATCTCAATTAATATGGATCAAAATCAGCAGTATAGAACAATAAAAATTACTTCAAAAATGTTGATTGGTCGTTAAAAAGCTTAAATTGATCATAAAAGATTACGCAGTATTGTGATATATGGATAACATGGTTTCAATAACTTCGATAGAGCTTAGATTTGCATAAATTGTAGATGTCAAAATGAGTTATGTTTGTTGGGACGGCTTGTCTCGCGTATAAAATAGGTGTATTGAGTAGAAAATCTCTCGTCAAAATTACGGCTGAACCACCTTGCCTAATGATGGATGCGATCTGTTGTAGGTCGGCTTACCCCAACTCGCTATAGTAAACCTAAAGTTGAATGTGTGAATCGAAAAACAAGTCATGTTACTTAAAATATGTGAGTTAAATTGATAATTTCTTCAAAAAAAAGAGTCGGTTGGCCCCGTCTTACCGCGGGTTGTGGGTAGCCCTCCCCACTATTCCATTTTGATATCTTTATACATAATGGCATATGATCGATCCCACCCACACTAGTTTGAAAACCAATGTGTATTTGAATGTTGGCATGTGATAATTTTGCAAAGGGAAGCCAATGAAAATCTTTCAAATGCTCCATTACCTAAATCATTTAATTATTTGACTTTTTAATTTCACTAATTTAAATAAAAATTTATCTTTTAAAATGTAAAGGATTAGTAAAATATAAAAGAAAAAATGTAGTCAATGGTGGCAATAAATTAAAAATCACAGGCTGTCAAACTTTTCAAGCGACCAAATTACTTGGTTGAAACTTGAAATTGGGCAAGGGTCACGATGCCATTTATATTGATAGTACATTAAATTAATGGAGTCAAAAGGCACCACATATATAATCAAGCAAAGTGTAGTGATGAGTTTGTAAAAATGTCAGTAAAATTTTAATTCAGTCGATATGAGATATTTAATATAAAATAAATCAAATGATAACTTAATGAGAGAAAATTATCAAGTTTTTAATTTTTGCAAAAAAAATATCCTAAGTAAGTAGAAAAAATTGTTGAAAAAATCAAACATTTTTTTTAAAAAAAGCCAGCAAAAAATATAAATTATATACATTTTTTTGCATGTATAAATATTGAAAAAAGGGTCTTTTATATGAGTGTTAAATACTATTTTTTTTTCTTGTTTATAATATTTAATACACAGGAAAAATGCTGTAACCAGTGCAGCTTCGAGAAGACTAGCATGTAAAATAATTGAAACTAGAGTATCATAATTCTTGATGCAATTTCTGACCTAATTAGCTATGTAACTTAAAGAGGATTATTGCTAATCAAACTTCACATTATTCCTCTTTATTAATCTTTAATTTTTCACAACAAACTTTACCTATCTTTAGTTAGTTTTTACTTTCTGGATGACATTTTAAATGAGAAAAATGTTATCTCATAGTTGTTGGGCAGACCTTCCAACTTCAGCAGTGAATGGAAATAAATTAGGGCTAACTTATACTTTAAAACCTTAATGACATATTCAATTATACTAAAATCACTTGAAATATTCAATTAAATTTTTTTTTTTTAATTTGGAAATATATGCACATGAAATCAACACAATAAAAGTTTAGGAGTAGGTATCTTGAGGAACAGTTTCACAAATCTATTTATGTGAAACGAGTCAACCCGATCTATATTTGGAGTGAAAATAACACTGGTCACATAAAAATTAATATCTTTTATGGATCGAGTTGGACATGAGATCAGTCTAACGAAATTAACCCGTGTGACTGTTTAATAAGAGTTTTTTTGAAAGTCGAGTATGTCATTTATGAGACGATCTCTCGTATTTATTTCTGTGAGGTTGTCTCACGAAATTGACAAACTGAGACTATCTAGTAAATTCTTTTAAAAGGTTAAACTTATTAATTAGTTGGTGGAGTAATTATCATTTTAACATTCATAAGACAGAACCCACAAAATCTATGTTATTTCGAAAGTAACAATAGTTGTTATTGAGTATCTTTAATTTTTTTTTTGGACACAAATTCATTAGGGATTTTGGATAATAAGTAGGGGTGAGTATTCGGTTAATTCGGTTACAAACCGAATCGAATTAACCGAAAATTTTTTGACTAACCGAACCGAACCGAATTTTCACAAAAACCGAATTAACCGAACCGAATTAAAATCGGTTATTTCGGTCGGTAACCGAATTAACCGATTTTTTAAAAAAAAAATTAAAATTTTAAAAATTATATATATAATTAATAATTAATATTCTAAAAAAATTAAAATTTTAAAAATTATATATAAAATTAATAATTAATATTCTATTTTAATCATAAGAAAACACTTTATTCATAAAAAAATTAATTATAATATACAATATTAAATATAAAAATATTATAAATTATATTTAAAACATAATAAAATAAAATTAAAATTATTTATTTAATAATTCGGTTAATTCGGTTAAACCGATATTTTTTTACAAAAACCGAAACCGAACCGAATTAACCGATATTTGAAAATTTCGAAACCGAATTAACCGATTTAACCGAACCGAATTTCCGAATTAATTCGGTTCAGTCGGTTAAATCGGTTTAACCGAATTTTTGCTCACCCCTAATAATAAGTAATAACTTTAGGATGACTATTTTGTTATTGTAAAGATTGAAACTTTGACCTAACTCAACCTCAAAAGCTAGCTCAAAGGGGGAGGATTGTCCAAGCCAATATATGACACTCAAAGGTTATTTATCCAATCGATGTGGGACAATTAACACACCCCTCTCACGCCCAGGAATGAATATCTGGAGCGTGGAGTTTACAAATGACCCAATTATGGGCAGAACGAGTGGCCTAATTATAAGCAGTCCAACACATAACGATGAAACCCGGGTTCTGATACCATGTAAAGATTGGAACTTGGATCTAACTCAACCCCAAAAGCTAGCTCAAGGGAGAGGATTGTCCAAGCCAATATATGTCACTCAAAAGTTATTTATGCAACCGATGCGTTATTGAGTTATTTGTCATTTTATATAATATTAATTTGTGAAGACGCACGGCTTACTTATACTAAATCAATCCATTGACTGTAGCTAATCTATTACCAAGTTCGAAAATTGATAAAAAAAAAAAAAATTATTATATATATGATTTATTTAATTTAATTTAAAAATCCGAATCCACAGCAAGAATTCCCAAAGCCCTAGTAGATGGCTCAGAACGACGGCGGAAGAAAGAAGAGGGAGAAGCCCAACATATTGATTACGGGAACACCGGGGACCGGGAAAACTACGACGTCTGCGGCTCTGGCGGAGGCGATCAAGTTCAGACACATCAACATCGGGGATTTGGTCAAGGAGAAGAACCTACACGATGGCTGGGACGATCAGTTCGACTGCTATATCATCAATGAGGACCTCGTAAGATTTCGTTTTGATGCTTTTGTTGTTTCTATAAAGGTTGACTTTTTGCTGATTTTGTTGTATTCTTAGCCAGTGATGTTCAAATTTGAGCAAATATTCTGAGTTGAAGAGTGAATTTATGACTTGTAGAGACTTTTTCGATTTTTAGATGAGAAATCAGATCCCTGAAATTATAGGGAATTTATGAAGTCGTGATGGGCTTCTGGGGAAGCATGTAAAAAAGCCTTTCTTGGCAGTGAAACCAGTCTTGATTAAGGCACTAGATAGTTGATGTGCAATGTACTAAAATTTATAGCAAACAGATTGAATCTGTAACTGGATGGTGCTTTCTGCAATTTTTCGATTGAAGGTCTTAAAATTTCTGATACAGACATTGCAAAGGAGGGTATTTCATGGTTTTAAGCTTAACTTTTATATGCACATTATATCATTCTTGTTGTTAACAGGTATGCGATGAGCTTGAGGATTTGATGGAAGAAGGTGGAAACATTGTAGATCACCACGGCTGTGACTTCTTTCCCGAGCGTTGGTTCGATCGAGTAGTGGTGCTTCAAACTGAAAACTCAGTTTTGTATGATCGGCTGACTAAAAGGTGTGTAACGCTTCTCTTTATACGCGGTTCATTTCTCTTGCTGTTAGTTGAATTTGTCTCATTATTATTTCTATGTTCTTAATCTTGCTTGAACTACTCTGGCAGGGGATATACAGGTCAAAAGCTCTCAAACAATATTGAATGCGAGATCTTTCAAATATTGTTAGAGGAGGCCAAAGAGAGTTATTCTGAAGGTATTGTGGTGCCACTTAGAAGCGACTCTGTTGATGATATAGATAGGAACTTGTCAACTTTAACCGATTGGATTCGATCATCGAGCTCCTTATCCTGATTCCAAAACAGGCTGATTGAAATATTTAAGGCTACCGTTTGGTGCCATTCGAAGTTTGTTATCTCACGCTGTTGTGATGGTGCATTCTTGAACATTTTGGAGTTGAAAATTTACGAATATATAGTGTTTTTTAAGCACGAATATATAGAGTTAGATTAGATAAAACACCCTTCTGTTAGCATTTGAAGGAGCTTTTTCTGTTGACTGTTGCTCGTTAAGAGGGTCATACTGAAATGTGCTGGTCCACCCTAGCATGCAAATTAATAATTATGGTAATCCATTTATTGATTTGAAAATTGGAAATTTAATTTTCTTATCCAAATTAAATAATGTTATAAATAATCTGAATCTAAAAATTTCAATAGATAGAAGGGCACTATCTGGTACTCGGTGAAGAATTCCATCCTCAATCCATGTGTGTTGCAATTGTTTTCTTCCAAATATGGGGGATTTATCATCGAGCAAAGCATGGGGAAAAAACAACATTGTAACGATAAATTAGTTAATGCAGTGATAATTCAACTGACTGATTATAACTATTAAAAGAATTAGAAATTATATATTTACACCCATTAAACATTACAGTATTATATAAAGGCAAATGCATTTAATTCCGTTTAAGTATCAATAGAAATAATGTCGAATATGTATGAAGTGGCCTGAGATTTGTGATTTAGTAAATTCAAATGCACTAATGAAATGAACCAGTGGCTGCGGGAAGCCGGGACACTCATGGTGTAATGCATGCGTTGTGCCTAATTTCTACCCATTTGATTTCACTCATGGTGTAATGCATGCGTGTACAAGCCATGTTCATCTGTACAATAGCACTGAAATTACAGAATATTCAAAGGAAGAACATGGATTTTGAGTTTTACAACCTTAAACTATTTCTTGTCCTTGTGCATTAACCGACTCTCCAATTGGACACAGCCAACTACTTTCATGTAATGCCCAGAACCCTTCAATTTCCCGCAAGAAAACAAGTTTTAAAGTAAAAATATATTTTATCCGATAATCAGAGATTCGGTCTTAAATCTGGTCTCACATAAAAACATTTCACACATTTTGAATACCTAAAAAATGATGATTGTATTACTTCAAGATTAAGAACTTCTGCAACTTAAAAACCAGATTTGAACAAGATAAGGCAAGGAAAGGTTAATTTTGGTCTGGGAAAAGTTCACATGGCCTGAAAATGTTTTACAGAAATCAGCGTTAAAAAATACGAGAACATTGACAGAAGGCAAAAATCCATTATAGTTTCTCAGAAAGAGATTAATCTTTCCACATTCAACACATCCTGATTGCCCAACTGAAGCTGCAATTAAAGCATTCTTAAGTACCGTAATCTCATCTTTCACAATATTGAAAACATAAAATGAAATAGAATAAGGCAAAGAACATATGGCCTTCCCTTTATTTTTGAATAAATGAAGTTGAACTTGAAAAGTTCACCAGGTGAATAGTTCTTAGAAATGTCATGCGAAGTCGAAATTAATAACCCCAATAATCATTTCGAATTTCGTCATCAAATTTCTTTTTGAGCTCGGGATGCTTCTCGAAGTATTCATCGGCCGTCATGGTACTAAGCTTCTTCTGTTACACCAAAAACAAAGGTTTGAGAAATCCTCATATAATTGTGATTTATGTGTGAGATGAAAACATATTATCGAAAAATTTCAAAAACACATGTTCATCACCTTCAACTCCTGGACATCTGCAATTTCTTTTTCTAGTCTTTCAGATTCTTTCAGCGACTTCTGCTCAGCATCTTTCAGTTCTACTAACTGCAGCCCAAGAGAACATAATCATAAGATTCTTCCATGCACACACACACAGATCAGTAGAACAATAAAATTTTTTCCCATTTTCAAAATCACGGATTTGAAAATAAGCCAAAACTGTTGCATTATATAAATCTCTTCTGTTCACAAGGAAATAATAGTAGAGAATGAATACAAATTTCCAAAATCAACGAGAACAGAAGGATAAAATTTGTGATTATTCTCACCAGAGCATCAAATTTAGGTTTGTACTGAGGAGTGACATTGTCAACGTACTGTGGAATTTTGATTTCTGCAGAAGGAAAACAAAAATCAGATATTTTAAACATTGAACAAAGAATAACAAAAATTAGTTCGTTTAAATCCCCAAAAATTGCAGGGGAACTTTTATGAACAGCTCTGAAGGCTTATAAGGAATTGCATCTTCATGATTAATATAAGAAATTTCTCAGGGTCGCTAATACTCAAGAAAATCAAATTTCAGCAAACCCAAGAATCTGTAAGCCCCCAACAACTTATTATGATGATAGTACTAAATCAACAAACTATGTATGTGTTCCTGAATACTTTAAGATCATCTAAGATGCAATCGAAAATTTTAGCATCATCTTCTAACTAAGTTATGATCAAGGATGGTGGAGAGAGCAAAAGGCAATTATTGGTTATTAGGGGAATGAACAAGTGCGAAAGAGAAAAACTGAAAGCAGCATTCCACAAATGCAAGAGTAGTAATTCCACTCTGGTCATCGAATAAAAAAACCTTTCCTTCCTCTTCAGTTTTCCATTCAGAAGGGATATGCTTATGGCCTTATACTCTGCACGGAAACATTTCTTGTATTGATGCTCAGAGATTTCAAGCAAAACACAAGCATTGATTTATAGAACAGCTCATTTAGGAAAGTTATCTTTTCTCTTTTTTGATGAAAGAATGTAAACATGAGGAAGATGTTTCAAAACCTGAGGCTCTTCTTATTTCCTGGAAACACAAAACAATTCAAAATATCCTCGAATTCTACAGAACTAGCTAGTACTGCTTTTTAGATTTCTGGCCACACCCCAAAGAAGAGTTGGCAACATTGCTTACAGCAGATGCTAGCAAAAACTCAAAACAATTGGCCAAAAAAACCACAAGACCAGTAACGATATGAAATGAAAACCAAAAGCAACAGGAACCACATACCATCATAAGCTTGCTTATACATATCAACCAAGCGTGAGCCGATGCCTTTCCTGTAGTACTCCCAGTCTATGGGTTCTGGTTCCTACATATTCAAGAAAACAATAAAAAATAAGGTGTGATTTCACAAAGTATGTACCCTACATGCCTTCAAAAGGAAAAAGGCAACAAATAATTTGACTGGCAGGGGAAACTGGTAAAAAGGATAGTCAAAAGATGTGCTGAACTGCAGTGGACTAGTATGGTTGGTCGGACAAAACAGTGGGTCAAAGGCGTTGATTTCTTTGTCTGAAAATGATTCCAAAGCAAGGTCCTCCATTCAAATGATGATACTCAAACAAAATTGGGTCTTACATTGGAGTTGATACTAATGCGTTGAACTGACTAGACAAAATGACTAGCATAGAATGGCTTATGAGAAACTGGATAAATAGTTATCTGGCTTTTCCTTGCAAGAGAACAAAGACAATTCTAATCACGCTTGTCTTAGCAAATACAACTTTACCAGCAGCCTCATATTCCAGTTCAAAATTGATGTAAACTCACAAATATCTCAAGATATAGGTTGTCCAGTACTGAGGAGCCAATGCCCCATCCTATCATAAACCCCTAACCATCAGTATATCTACTATTTGACTTCAGAAGCAGAATAAAATTAGAGTAATCGACAAAATTTCAACGGCCCCTCAGAACATTCATATCGTTCAAAGCTAATAGCTAAAAAACCACTAAAAATTAAGATGCAAACACAGTTATAGATAAGCATCTTCTTTCATTTCATTTTCACGATCCACCAAAAGGGTATCGCCTAATTTAAATTAATTTACCTCTCAGACAATAGGCAACAGGACAACGCGAACCCAGTAATCCTAACCCACCCAAATCAATCTCCGCATAGAAGGAAGGAATCAAGAATAAAATAATCGACCTGGCTGAACTTTGTCTGGAGCTGGCTGTTGACCTCTTCGAAGGCGCGTCGCAGGGTTGCGAACTCCTTGCGAGCTTCGTCGGAGACCATAAGCTTGGCCATGCCTTCCCAATCAATGTTCTTGCCCGCTTTGAATGCGACGTCCGCTATCTTCTTCCCCGCTCCACTCATTTCCCTCTCGATTTAGGGTCAGTGAGTTGCAATCTGGGAATTCGTTGATGATTCCTGAGGAGATTTGACCAATTCACAAACAATACAGTGTGAAGCGTTGTATTCTTGATGATTTATGGGATAGGAGACATTGCCCAAGCCAGGTCGTTCGGTTGTTTTTTTTTCCTTAAAAAAATAACAATTCGAATTAAATTATATTTTGTGGGTTTTATAAAATTTTAAATCAAACCAAATCATAAATTTTTTTTAATGACCAAACCAACTCAAATTATAAATTTCGATTTAATAATTTGTTACTTTTTTCATGGTGAGAAATTTTTTGTAATAAACTTGAGGTATATTAAAATTAAAAACATTTAAAAAATTTATTTTTTCATTCTCAATTAAAAAAATTAAACCCCGCGCGCGCACACACACACACACATATATATATATATATATATATATATATATATATATATATATGTGAATCGGATCAATCCTACTTATATTCACAATAAAAAATAATATTTTTTTATAGATGACTCAAATAAGATATATATCTCACAAAATACGACTCGTGAGACGATTATTTTTTACATTTTCATTATCGATCTCTTATTTATCTTCCGAAATAGAGATCCATAATATTATTTTCAAAAATCTTCTCCACCCTACATCTTGTAAACATTACCAAATTTTCCATTGTTATATTTTTTACACTCCCAATCATTATATATATAATTAAATAAATATAATATATTGTTAACCCGAAGCTAATTCGACAAGTGTTTATAATGGGAAAAAAAATTAACATTTGAAATAAATTTAAAATAGCACAAAAACTAGCACTGAAATTAATTCATGGGATTAAAAATAAATAAAATGAAATAGACTAAAACATAAATAAAAAATAAAAAAGGCCGTTATACAAGTTTGGAGTATGACAATTTCGTAATTCATGTCATCTTCCAAACACTTGCTCCGTGGCTACATTAACACTCTATAAATCTCCAAAATGGAGATCAGATATGAAGATGGATTAGAGCAAAATCTATCATCTATTTCGGAGAAATCCTCTATAATAGAGGGCGATCGGAGATGCTCTAACACATGCAGTTTCTTCTATAATTGGTACTAGATCGATTCGGTTCAGTCTGTGATTGATTTAGGACAATGTAGCCTTACGAACCGGGGAAAAAGAAAGGAAAAAAAGAAGAAGGCGAGTGAATATCCTTACCTATTATAGGGCAATTATATATGCTAAAAGTTTGATGGGATCTCTCTCTAGAGATTCATTCAATTCTTGGCAATGGATAGGATTAATTTCACGCCTCTTGGTAATCCTTAGATTAGCCAGTTGCTTGCCTTGTATTACTTTCTTTTGTTAAAAAATGTTTTGTGTTCAATCATTTTTGTTACGGCCTATTGCACAAATGGATAGGTTGGTGCAATTTTAACGTCATCTTTATAAATTATCATGTGATCTAAATATTATGAAAAAGTAAACAAACATGCTTTAGTTAGAGTTACCGTGAATTTGAAATTTTTTGTAAATAGATCTTGTATGAGATGGTACCACTGATTTTTATTTATTCCAATTCATGCATACATATAGTAAAAAGTAATATTTTTAGATATGATGTAACAACTTTTTTATCGGTTAGACTGAAGATTTGTCAAATTAAATATACTATGATTAATTACTTGAAACATGAAAATGAAAATAATTGCATGTTTAGAATTTGACAAAAGTTTGTGAGAAATGGTCTCACGTGTCGTATTTTGTGAGACAAATATCTTATTTGGGTCATTCATGAAAAAATATTACTTTTTATGCTAAGAGTGTTACTTTTTATTGTGAATATCGGTAGAGTTGACCAGATAATATCGGTAGGGTTGACCACTTTTTATTGTGAATATCGTTACTCTTAGAATTTATAAGATTTTTTTATATATAGTATAGATTATGTAATCTGATTTCACTATAATAATGAAATTCCGAGAAAACCTATCAAAATAAATCATGGCCAAAATAGTTATTACAAAATCGATGTATTATATACTTCAATAATTCCTTTTTCACCTTACATATCATAAATTAAAATCCATAAATAGATATTATGTTATGGAAATTAAAGAAGATACCCTGACCACATATCACTAGAATTTTTTTGGCTATTATTAACAGTTGCCACTTAAATAAATTAAATAGCTTTAATCAGAATGAAATACTAAAATTGCTATAAAAATTGATTTTAATACCCCATATTATTTTGAAAAATAAGACTATATAATAATTTCCCTCCAAAATATGGGACGAAAATATACTATTCGTTGCAGTAATTTCGAAAAAATAGCCAACCTATATACTTGTAAAAATCGATACATGATGTACTAAATCTTACAAGTTTGGAAATTTTAGAAATGGCATGATTAGATTTTTTTTAAAGAAAATATTACCTCAATCTTCTCTCTCTCACACACACAAAAATTTCTATAAAACTGGCGTTTGCATGGCTGATCAGAACTCGCACTCATAAACAAAGGAACTCTAATGGCTTCAACACTTCTTTACCATTATTATTGTGTCATATTTGTGTCTGTTTTCTTAATCTCTGCAACCTTTTCGTTAGCAAGAACCTTTAATGACACAAGTTTTTCCAATCCGAAATCTCCAAAACGAGAGGCGGAAAGGCTCATCAGATCATTCAATTTGTTCCCAAAGCATGGCATGAACATTCATGTTGGGGAAGTTTCCGAGTACAAATTCAATAACGAATCGAGAATCGTCGAAAAGAAGATTAAGTTTCCTTTTGTTGTGGAAAAAGGGGAGTCTATCTCTGACTTGGGTCATCATGCTGGCTATTATAGGATACAGCATTCCAAAGATGCAAGGTATATATTGTTGCTTGACACTTCTATAACGTGGAAATTTAGATGGTCTCCACTCAGTTTCGGAGCCGAAATTATGACTTAGGGAGCGAAAAATCTAGAAAAAATCTAGGAGAGAAATTATATGTCTAGTAAGAGTGAATAGATACGATATAGATTTAAAAGGACATATTTTTTTAAACTTAATTTGTGATAAAATATTGGCAGGATGTTCTACTTTTTATTTGAATCAAGAAAGAGCAGCAAGGATCCTGTAGTCATGTGGCTAACAGGAGGCCCGGGGTGCGGTAGTGAACTAGCTTTATTTTATGAAAATGGTCCCTTTCACATAACAAACAACCTCTCCTTAACATGGAACAAGTTTGGATGGGATAAGGTATCAAATATTATATACGTGGACCAACCAACGGGGACCGGTTTTAGCCACAGCTCCACTGATGCTGACCTTAGACACAATGAGGAGGGTCTTAGCAATGATCTATATGACTTCTTGCAGGTCTTTTTCTATACCGAGATCCGCCATTTCACGAAAACGAGAGATTGATCTTAGTTCTTTATATCTAAAGAGTCTTGTAATGTCTACTGTCAGGAGTTTTTCAAGGGGCATCCTCAGCTTGCGGGGAATGATTTTTACATAACTGGAGAATCTTATGCCGGGCACTATATTCCTGCGTTGGCTTCTCGGATTAATCAAGGGAACAAAAACAAAGAAGGCATCCATATTAACCTAAAGGTTTTCATGCTCTGTATTTCTGTACGTTGTTGCCTTTGAATATCATCTAAAATTTGAATATCGTTTTTACGGATCCATCCGAATTCTTCTTTCGCAGGGAATGGCCATAGGAAATGGATTAACTAACCCAGCAATCCAATATCAAATGTACACTGATTTTGCTTTAAAAATGAAACTACTCACTCCAAGATCAGTACGATGGGATGAAACCAGCAGTTTCACAATGCGCAAAGGAAGCTAAACTTTGTGGTAGTACCTTAAATTGCAGGTCAGCTTCCATGTGTTTTCTATGTCAGTGACAATAAATTAGATCTGCTTCTTTCGCTGTTCGTCTTTAGGCCCGGATGGCGGAATCAATTGTTTGAAAGCTCTTGGAGATTGCAACGAGCTCTTCAACAACATAGTGGCAATTAACGAGGGAATAAACGTAATACCTGTTATTCTTTTACATACATGTGCTTATGATGTCTCTAGCTAGAGAACAAGATACATTGTTTAAACACAAGAAGCATTTTACCTCGTGTCGCATGTGCAGTACTATGATATAAGAAAGAAGTGCGAGGGCTCCCTGTGCTACGACTTCTCTAACGTGGAGCGGTTTCTGAATCTGGAACCCGTCAGAATCGCTCTTGGTGTTGGTGACGTAGAGTTCGTCTCATGCAGCTACGATGTGTATGATGCTTTGTACGAAGACATAATGAGAAATCTTGAAGTAGGAATACCTGCACTTCTGGAGGATGGGATCAAGTTACTTGTATATGTTGGAGAATATGATCTGATATGCAACTGGCTTGGTAAGAAAGACTCTTGCATCTGGCTTCTGAACTTACTACACACGGAAGTAACGTTTTAAAATGTACTCTTGTGATTTGGACAGGGAACTCGAAATGGCTTGACGCCATGCAATGGTCGGGACAGGAGAAATACTTAGCAGCATCCACGGTTCCATTTTCAGTAGACGGCGCAGAGGCCGGATTGCAGAAAGGATACGGACCACTTACTTTTCTGAGAGTGCATAATGCTGGTCATTTGGTTCCGATGGATCAACCTAAAAATTCTTTGGAAATGCTAAGAAGGTGGATGCAAGGCAAAAGCCCCCTGAGTCAGGCAGGTTCTTTGTGATTTGCCCCCATTCACTGAGATAAACAAAATGAACCGCATTCTATTTTGATAAATAGCACCCCCACAGATAACCTGCTTATGTATTTGTATAACTAAACTATATGAATAAATCATATCTGATTACCTGCATTGTATCATTGCTAGAAAAAGCCAGATAAGCCAATAAAATGAGCCAGAAAAAGGCAGTCCAATATGATAATTCAGATGGGAAAACAGAATATGGCCTCGACATCAAAATTTAAGCATCCAAATTTGTGAAAAACAAGAATAAACCAAATACTAAACCAGTATTCCGATTGTCGCTAATCTTAAGATACAGTAAGATTTTGGCATATCCAAATAGAAATTATCCAGTATATTATGCTCCCTCGATTATTTCCTAATCAATCCTTGTATAGGAAATAAAGTTGACTAACTTTCAGCTGACAGATTAGTCATTTGAGATGTATTCTCCTGTAGGCATCATCATACAGCAACACGAAGTGATCAATAACACGAGCAAAAATAACGTTTTCTTTTCGTTTTCGTGACGAGAAACTTTTCTAAGAACCTCGTTATGAAATTCATGTTCCAAACAATTTCATGAGTTCAATGGCAAGCTCTAAATTTCCCCAGCAAGTTATAACATAAAATATTGTTGCTCTGTCTCCTAGTGTAGTGGCACCTGGAGAATCTGAGGCAGGAGGGCCAACATCCATGACCCATGTTTTGCCGTATGGACTGATCATGTGGTAAAACATGGGGCTTCGAATGCAGCAGGTGGGTAATACAAACAATATCAAATTTTAACGTTTGATCAAAATAAAATTGTTATCATGTGATCTAAATTTTAGAAAAAGTGTACAAATATAATTTTAATGAAGTTAAGATAAACTCGAAAATTTTAATCTTTTTCCCATCATTCTTCCATAAACATGTCCCACAGTGTTTCTATAAATTAAAATGCTATGATAATCTACTTGAAACATGAATTATCTTTGTATAAAAAATTATACAGCGTATGAGGTCTGATCCAACACTTTGTCATAACCGGAGAATCTTGTGCAGCGCACTGTTCCTGCATCGGCTTCTCAAATTAATCAAGGAAACAAAAACAAAGAAGACATTCATATTAAGCTAAAGGTTTTTACGTACATCTTACTATATTGTTGTTATTCGTTGTTGCCATCGAATATCATCTAATCTGAATATTGTTTTGTGGAATCAAATTCTTATTTCACAGTGAATGGCCATATGAAATGAATTAACTAACTGCAAAATCCAATATCAAACATACACTGATTATGCACTAAACATGAAACTACTTGTGCGAGATGAGTACGAAGAAGTTGAAAGCAGCAGTTTCGCAATGCGTAGAGGAAGCTAAACTTTGTCACGGTGCCTTAAATTGCAGTCTTCAATGTGTTTCTAGGTATTCGCGATAATGAAATAAATCTGGTTTCTTCTGTTATTCTTTAGCCCAGATGGTGGAATTAAATGTGAGGAAGCATATCGAGATTGCAATATATATTGTTCTTTTGCATGTCCTTATCATGTATCATGGAGAATAAGAAACATTATTTAACTAGAAGAAGCATTTTACCTCGTGTCGCATATGCAGATCTATGATACGAGAAAGAAGTGTGCTACAACTTCTCTAACAGGGTGCATTTTCTGAATCTGAAATTCGTCAAAACCGCTATCGGTGTTAGTGACATAGAGTTCGTGTCATGTAGGTCGAAGGTGTACGAGGCTATGCTCCAAGACTGGATGAGAAATCTTGAATTAGGAATACCTACACTTCTTGAGGATGAGATCAAGTTACTTGTATATGTTGGGGAATATGATTTGATATGCAATTGGCTTGGTAAGATTCTTGCATCTAGCTTCTGAACTTTGTTGGATTATTACATGGAATCGGTATGTTTCGACTGAATCCTTGTGAATTGGACAGGGAATTCGAAATGGCTTGATGCCGTGACCTGGTCGGGACAGAAGAAATACTTAGGAGCATCCATGATTCCATTTTCAGTAGATGGTGTAGTGGCTGGAATGCAGAAAGGATGTGGACCCCTTGCTTTTTTGAAAGTGCATGATGCCTGTTATTTGGTTCCGATGGATAGACCTAAAAACTCTTTAGAAATGCTAACAAGGTGGATTGCAAGGCAAATGCCCCTTGATTCAGGCAGGCCTCTTGTGATTTGCCACCCATTTATCGAGATAGATAAAAAGAATAGCATCCATCCTATTTTGACACGCAGCATCCCAACAGATAAACTGCTCATGAGTCATGAGTCTGTATAAATAATTTATATATGGATAAAAACTTTAACAAAAATACAGTACAATATCTGTAACATGTATTATACATACATATGAGCTTAATGTTCATACAACCTTGAGGTGATAGAGAATCAACACTACAATCAAATCCACAGATGAACGCAGTCTCCTCTCTAGAAAAATTTACAAGAATGTAATCTCTTCGTCTCCAGGCTTAATCTCTACCTGCTAGTTTTCCTTCATACTTGCAGAAACAATCGCAACCTTTTCCACATCATCTACCATAGAGTGTCCAAGACTCGAGCAGCAAACATTATCAGAGAGCTTAACTTGTTTCCTGAAATCAATATGAACATATTATCATGACAATGTAGTCACTGAAAGAACAGTTGTTCCTTATGTACACTCTACACTTCCATTCATTTTCATCATCTTCTATTGATACAAAAATGTTCAAGGTAATCTACGGAAAAAATCCAAGAGAAAAAAACCCAGCTTCCATTTCTTTAATAGCAAAAATTTAAAAGGCAAGCAGAGGTGATCAGTTGTTACTAGAACCTGTTACAGGCCTCGTCTAACAGAACAAAGTTTATACTCGGAGGGAATGGTGATGCTACAAGAATAAATTCCATCAGTTGTGCCATGAAAACAAAAATAAAGTATCATATATACCAATAAAGGTTAAATTGACAATAGGATTACCAGTTTCTCGTTGAATTGTATAGGCTAGCAGTGAGCCATGTATAATACTATGATTAGAGTGAGAGGATCATCCAAAATGCTACCCAACTGAATACATTTTTACAATTCAATGCTATACAACTTGTCAATAAACAAGTCTTACAAGGTACAATTCCCTCAAAGTCTCAATAGCTGGTTGAAAACCAGTCCTTAAGGGCACAACTGATACCACTCGCTGATGCTGGGCATTTCCATTGTTTGGGTTAGATAATGTTACAGTTAGCATCTCTCCCTCCAAAACCCGGCCGGCTGTCATTGCTGAGAAAAGCAAGATGAGTCAATATTACGAGTCGGCAAGCTGAAAAGGCGGTACAAAATGTTCATTCAGATGGAAAAACAGAATACTTATGTCTCAAACATGAAATGCAAGCGTCCACAAACAAACATATTCGTGAAACCGAGAATGAATAATCAAATACTTTACTAGTATTTGGTTGTCAATCTACATATACAGTAAGATTTCAGTGAATCCAAATAAAAACTATACAATATATTATAGTTCCTCGACATTTCCGAATCAATTGTGTGTAGTAAACAAACTTGACAAACTCTCACGTATAATTGATTGATTGTTTGAGATGGACCCTTCTCCGAGCATTATACCCCAGCACAAAAGTAATCAATAACAGCAGACTTAGTGTTTTATTTCAGTTTTCATGGTAAGAAACTTTTCTAAGAACCTCTTTTTGCTGTTATAAATTTTAAGTTTCAGACCATTTCCATGAATTCGACACAACCTCTAAATTTTCCAACCAAATTAAAATATAAAACCATTACTCGCCTGTATTCAATTGTCGTCGTACCATGTTAAACTGAGGTATGATATACCAACAATTTACAGCAAAAATTTGTCCAATCGACTCAATAAACATTGATTTGCGGACACAAACAATATCATAGATCACTAAGTCAGTAAAAAATTAACTTCTCCAGTTTAATTCGAACGTCTGTCACTTCACAAGCTGTGTGTTACAGCTTCCTATATCTCACATAATTCATAGAACAATTAACTAGCATACAAAAAAAAAATTGACAATTCAATAATGATACTTAAACAAGAATTGGCATTGAATTCACAAATGTACCAGCATAAGGATGAGTCTTGGCAAAGTCAAAGAATTCGTCTGCTGAGCAACCAAACAACACTCTTGCAGCCCTGTCAAACATTATCACCACAAAAACCCTCGTATCCGTAGCAATAGACATCTGCAAACATGTTCGAAACAGTCAAAACAAAAATCCAAAACTCCTCCCAAAAATCGTGTCTCAGTATATATTTTCAAGAACCCTTAAATTCCTATAAAAGACGCAAGTTTGTAGGCAACATTAAGGACTTTCGCATTCCCAGTTCATTGCAAATACTAACAAGAACACGGAAGAGGCGTTTGGATCCAGATGAACATGGATTGAAACTGTTGCTAAAATTGCAGTATCTGCAGGCAGCGGAGCTATCAGGAAGAGTTTTTTCACACGCCGAGCACACTCGGTAACACAAATTGGTGTGGTCAATAGCCACCACAGTACACAGTATCGCTGTTGGCCCCTCATTTTTCACCATCGGCCTTTTCCTCGTTTGATGGGTAGTGGGTTCATCAGAATTCCTCGATTGATTCGACATTTCTTGCCAAGAATACAAACCGGAGCTGAAGATAACTGACTGAAAGCGGGGTAAAATAATTCACCCAATAATAAAATTATTAACTCGTAATTAAGTTTATCATAATCGCATGATTTCACTTATTTTTTTTTTAAAAAGGTTTTTTTAAATGAAGTTTTGCTAAAATAATTTATAAAACTCAAATTAATATAGTAATCAAATTTTTATTCTATTATTAATTTTATCAAAGTTTTGACTAAATTGATCATAATCTAGTAAAAGTCAGTTTTCCTCTTAATTCTAAATTTAGTTAAAATCTATTTATTTTAACATGAAAATTTCAAATCCATCAACGTGAAATAATTACTTTGAGAAATCTATTTGAAACTATAGAATAAAAATATAATCGACAAACATAAAAGATTTTAAAATTTTCATTCTAATTTTGAACCAAATAGATATAATGGATTTGAGATACGAATTCATCAAATCATTATATCAAACACAAACTAATAGAATTTGGTTGAGACGAAGAATATCTAAACTACCAAGGCAAGTACGACCAATTATGGTTCTCATCTTCATAAATCTAGTGGCTTCTAGTGCTCTTAAGAACCTTACATCGAATGCTCAAATCATTCCAACTATTACATAGAATCCCCACTACAACAATGATCATAAGTCATAGTACTCTAGAAAAAAAAGATACCATCTAATATAATCTTACTCAAAAGTCGTTCTACCAGATCATAAACAATCTTATAAAAATCAGTTCGAAAATTCTAAATTTTAATATGAATTCTAGATAATTAACAAATTAGTTGATTCGACTTCCATCATATTAATATTACTTAAAATGTTTAGAAACATGGATATACTCAGTGTTATGCGCGAGAGTAACAGTTATATGCTATAGATGTGAGCGAGTCTAGGATAAAAAGAAAATTAAAATTTAACCACATTCCAAAAATAGTAACTAAGCAAATTCAAGAGTTTGACTATAGTTAGGCAATCATATCATATGATATAATGCGTAGAACAATATGATAAAACACATGTTACCCATTCATAACCGTTGGATGGAACATTTTGGATTCCGGCAAAGTCAAATAAATCGGATTTGGACACGTGTTAACTAATTCGGATCAATTATGTCAGCTGTGAGAGGAGAGCGCAACCACGGGAAAAAAAAAAGCATTGGTCAGGACAGTGATCTATGTGGCATCTTATGATTGGTTGATTTAGTTAAATCCCATGTGATTGGGCGTTGTGCTTCACGTGGACTTGTCGTGTACTCCAGATGGGACCATCCACACGTACTTCAGTTTATGGCCACTGGTACATTCTCTATCTATCAAGAAACTGTGGAGATGTGCTCGTAGATATTATTTACGTGGATTTACGTTGTCAGTGTTTTCGTCCACTCAGTAGATGATACATGAGTGGATTTAATGTGAGACCGTTTCACGGATCATAATCTGTGAGACGGATCATTCATATTTATATTCATAATAAAAAATAATACTCTTAGCATAAAAAATAATACTTTGATAGAAGATGTGTGGAGAATGGATCTCACATCATATTCGTATCCATTAGAAATGTTAGGTTCAAATATCTATGTGTCGGAGAGTTATTAATCATGAAACAAAAAATGAATAAAGTTATATATTTTTATTTTATTTGATGAAAGATATTTTTATTTTTAGTCAAAGCGAAAGACGAAAATTTAGTTTTGTATCAGCGTAGATTTTTTGGAAGTACGTAGGTCCATCGATTCTTATATTACTAAATCTCTGGAAGAAACCTTCTCAATTATTCTAAATTGAAATTTTAAATTAGTAGACAACATTAAATATTATTATCGGCCAATACAAATGTGATGTCTATATTCCACGTATGTAGTTGGAAATAAATATTTAATTGGTTAATAATAATTTGAATTAAATACATGACGACAAATACAAAATAATTGTTATCTTAACTCATCATACAGTTCTGCGGACCTGAGTTCAAGACATGATAGAGTTGTATCAAAGATAAGTCATCGGTAGAAATATCGATGAATAAGTGTCATTCATGACAAATCGCTTGGTGAGTACAATGAACACTTATTCGATTATGTCAAAGATGTGGAGAGTAGAGTTGTATGTCTCTTGCTCAACCTCCTCCATGGGAGCTTGGGATTCGACGATGAGCGCTTCAGTGGCTTGAAAATTATAGAACTTGGGTTCTAGCTCATGAAAATCAATAATATAATTCTTTAGAAAATGTGTATATCAGTCGATGACTTATAGATAATTTCTCTTTCATTTAAAATGAAATCTCGAATTTGATATTCAACTTTAACAATCAAATCTCTTAAACTCCAATCCAACACATCAATCACTCGTACTTCTAAATCCATGTTTAGAAAGGACAGCTAGCAGAAAATTAACTTTAACTTCGTGAATTTAAAATTTCCACGTTCTAAATATCTGAAAAGATCTCGAAATTTATCCAAAAGTATGTACTATCTTGGACTTTTGTGAAGTAAGGCTACACAGCCACACACTCGTTTCTTGATTCCATCAACTTGAGCATTATGATTAATTTAAATGTGATTTGCGGGCACACACACTCACTCACAAAGTCTCCCTCTATATATATCCTTGGAATATAATGGACAATATCAATAGAAAGGCACCCAACCCAGAATTACAAATAATTAACCTAAATTTGTCGCTGAATCAATGGATGCATGCCAAGATGTCGCCTTTACCAGCATTTGCACCTGCACCTTTTTATTCCTCGTCTTTTCCTTAATCCTTAGTCGCGACTTCGATCCTGCATATAATTTGTATGTATTTATGTATATTCACAAGTTTCTGCTAATTTCATATTTGAAAGTATATATATATGTATGTATCTATTTCAAGAAAGCTTATTCCTCGTCTTTTCCTCGATCCCTACTCTCATGAGATTCTGTATATGTATGTATGTATATATATACATACTCATAATTTTCTGCTATTTCATATGTGTGTGTGTGTATATATATATATAATATGTATGTATGTATGTATGTATGTATATATCTTTATCAAGAAAGCACAACAATATGTACACACAAACGTACGAACACTTAGAATTCGCCAGGAAAGGGGAATCAAAGGAGGTGCAGATGCAGATGCAGGTAAATGCCACTCCGGATAAACATTTCGAATTTACTTTCTTTGTTTTTTTTTATATATTTGTTAATCGGTAGATTACTTTATTTTAATTATATATATATATATATATCATATTTTTTACACTACTTTTATTACAGAATTCGAATTTAAATATTTATCAACACGATATAAAATTGGTATACAACATATGAGATTGAATTTATATAAGTATAATGATTGCATTGAGTCAAGGAATTTGGAAATATATATCTATATATAATAAGAGATTTTCTTGATAAATTCGTGATCAATGAACTCAAGCAAGATCTCTGTTGTAAATTTTTATAATTAAAATGTGGCAGAATATATTGTGTACATATTTAAAAATATCAATAATTTGCTTTTCTGTATTGTGTACATATAAAGTAATTTTAGAATTTATCTTTATCTTATTTTATTTTTAACGTGATTCAATGAAAAATAATTGGGAAGGCGAGGCATCTTCTGTATGCAAACTTGGAATCTTCCAGAATTGAAAATGAACCGTTCGTGGGATTTAAGGTGGCGCGATGATGATATATCCTTGTTTTTGTGTGTCCCCTTGAAGGTACAAATTTCTTCATTACCGATCGATTATATATCCCTGAAACTAAATTTCTATTACGGGTTTAATCTTTTTTTTGAAAACCTAAACTCATTTTGTTAATGTCTAATAAATAAGTATGTATGGAGCTTAATTAATTGCTAAACATTATTTTTATTTTCTTCTTTTAGGGTTCGCCTTAGGTCAAAATCATGTACAATTAGAACGATGCACCATCAAGGATTCAAATTCATAATAATAAATGAGGAAAAAAATGTACATATGTTAATATTATGTTGCGTTGCATACTTATGCCCTAATAATTTAGCCATATCTTGTGTTTCTTTGGATCTTGTTATATATATATATATATATATATATATATATATATATATATATATATATATATATATATATGAAATTGTTAATATTGTCACAATAAGAAATGAAAGGAAAATTCGACGGTGGTCTAGGAGAAGACCAACATCCATAACCCATGTACGTACGTAATAACACATGGGATGTTAGATCAAATTTACTTCATATGAACAGATCGATTGAATGTACGACAGACAGTCTTGAAGAGGACAATGTATGTGGAATTCTTTTATTTAAATCTTAAATAATATTTTTGTGAATCGAGTGTTAGAATTTTTGTATGCTATCTCTTCTAATTCTAGAATTTACTAATTTCTAAGACTGATTTACTAACAATTCACAAAGTCTAGGTAAAAATTAAAGAGAAGGTGCTCCTCAATTAAGGAAATACTATGTTTTTACCATAAACATTTTTAATGACTAAAGAAATTGTTACAAAAATAACTTAAATATATGATTTATATTATTCTTAGAAATATTTTAAAAACCATAAAATGCATATATGCTCGTAGAACAGGTTAATAGCATTTATCTTTACAAATATGATTTTATATATGAATATCATATGATATCTAAATAAATTATCATTTTAAGTATTTGTTTTTACTGTCACACTTTGAAAGCAAATGTGAATATTGGTAGAGCCCATTGTGAGAAAATGAGAGAAATAATGAATTTTGAGTACATGAAAATAAATTATTTCAATTAAACTATTTTAAAACGACAAAAAATTATATGACATTGTTTCGTTGTTCAATTTTGTGAGACATATCTATTATCCGATCCGATTTATATATGAAAAATATTAATTTTTACTTAATTTATAGATCAAGTCGATCCGACTTATTGATTCTACTTGAGTTGTTCAAAGTTGACTCACAACATAGACTCCAACGTTATTTCCGAGAGTGAACGTCTAGAACTCAAAGTTGCTAATGTTAGAATCTTTTAAAAATTAGAAGAATGATTAAGATTTATAAATTGTCACACTTAGCGAATACTTGCGACATTCAAAAGTATGGGATTTGTTTTTAACATTAGAGATAGATGTGAAGATATACACTAATTTAATAATTACTCAAAAATTCATATAAATACCCTAAGCGAGGTAGTTGGACCAACTTCTACATTTTACGATTTCTTAATAAGTTAGGATTTTTTAAATTAGGTCTCTTCACGAATTTTTTTAGAATTCGATACTTCGTTTTTCTTGTTCTTGGTATATTATTTCAACTGATTCACAAAGTTCTTTGTACGCTGCAATTCTACATTCCAAGATGAGTGATCAACCCGAGTCATCTGATTCGTGAGTTTTCGTGGACTCCTCGTCATCGCAGTTCCTTTACTTCGAGGAATCCAAGTTTTTTTTTGTTGGGGGGGTTGGAATTTTGGTGGAAATCTGAGTTTTTCTTTTGTTGATTTTGGTTTTCGCCTGTTTTTGGACAGAAAAAGTGGGAAGAAGGACTTCTCAACGGCGATTTTGGAGAGGAAAAAGGCAGTGAATAGGCTGATCGTTGACGACGCGGTCAATGACGACAACTCAGTGGTAGCCCTCCACCCCGCCACCATGGAAAAGCTTCAGATTTTTCGTGGGGATACTATTTTGATTAAGGTTCTTAGTTTCTTGAGGCTCTGCTTTTCTATATCTTTTAATTGATGTTCTTTAGAGGGAGATTGGTTAGTGTTTTTTTTTTTTAAAAAGTAATTATTTGTATATGCAATACTAATTCACACACACTATGGATTTGATGTAAGCATCGTTGTTGGGCTTACCTTCGATTGAGATTTATGTTGTTTGATTCTGAATCTTATTATTGCTGGAGGAAGAAGTTGGAGCTGGTATTTTGGTTAATTTGTTGTTGTCATTGATCTGCATGAAATATTGATTGCTAAATGATTTTTGAGTTACTCACGAGTTATGAATTTGGCTTTATTGGGTTAGATTCTACAGTAGCTTGAATTATTGTGATATGGTTCAAACGAGAAGTTCCATTGTTGCCTCTGAGGGTATATGACACATGTTTCTGTGTTGATGTGATGGATATAACCAAAATTATGTGCGGGAAGCATCTAACATGCATAATGAATATAATATAGAGAAAAAACGAAAAATATGACTGTGAATCTTATATATACATGCATTAGTTTATGGTTTATCAGTGAATGTGCTGTGTTATATTTATCATTTGGATAGATTTTGGTTATTAGAGTGATAAATATGCGCTTACCAATTGTTTCCAGGGTAAGAAAAGGAAGGATACAATATGCATTGCCCTTACTGATGATGCATGTGAAGAGCCAAAGATAAGGATGAACAAGGTCGTAAGAACAAATTTGAGGGTTCGGCTTGGAGATGTCGTGTCTGTGCACCAGTGCCCTGATGTTAAATATGGAAAGCGTGTTCACGTACTACCCTTGGATGATACAGTAGAGGGTCTCACTGGAGATCTGTTTGAAACATACCTAAAACGTAATCTTATACGCGATTTACTTTTTCTATCCCCTGCTTGTTTCATTTTGGTGTATGAAACAAAATTTTCGTTGCATGCATTTTCTTAGTGTCTTGTTGACTGACAGAATAATCTATGCAGCTTACTTTCTGGAAGCTTATCGCCCTTTGAGAAAAGGTGATCATTTTCTTGTGAGAGGGGGGATGAGAAGTGTGGAATTTAAAGTTATTGAGGCTGATCCAGGTGAGTATTGTGTTGTTGCCCCCGATACTGAGATCTTCTGCGAAGGAGAGCCTGTGAGACGGGAGGATGAAGATAGGCTGGATGAGGTTGGTTATGATGATGTAGGTGGTGTTAGGAAGCAGATGGGTCAGATTCGTGAATTGGTAGAGTTGCCTCTGAGGCATCCCCAGCTTTTCAAATCTATTGGTGTGAAACCACCCAAGGGAATATTACTTTATGGACCACCAGGTTCTGGAAAGACATTAATTGCTAGGGCTGTTGCCAATGAAACCGGTGCTTTCTTCTTTTTAATTAATGGGCCAGAAATTATGTCCAAATTGGCTGGAGAGAGTGAAAGCAATCTGAGAAAGGCATTTGAGGAGGCAGAGAAAAATGCTCCATCTATTATTTTCATTGATGAACTTGATTCAATAGCACCTAAGCGTGAGAAAACAAATGGTGAAGTTGAAAGGAGGATTGTTTCTCAGCTCTTGACTCTTATGGATGGGCTAAAATCCCGGTCCCACGTTATTGTCATGGGAGCAACTAATCGTCCAAACAGCATTGACCCAGCTCTCAGAAGATTTGGTAGGTTTGACAGGGAAATAGACATTGGTGTTCCAGATGAAGTTGGTCGACTTGAAGTTCTCAGGATTCATACCAAGAACATGAAGCTGTCTGATGATGTAAAGAGCTGGACATCTCGAACCAATATATATTTGTACTCTAAGTATAGTTTATCTATTTGAAATGATGGTGTTGTGTTGTAGGTTGACCTGGAGAGAATAGCAAAAGACACTCACGGCTATGTTGGCGCTGACCTTGCAGCTCTCTGTACTGAAGCTGCACTTCAGTGCATCAGAGAGAAAATGGATGTCATTGACCTGGAGGATGATTCGATTGATGCTGAAATACTTAACTCCATGGCTGTAACAAATGAGCACTTTCATTCTGCTCTTGGATCTAGCAATCCTTCTGCTCTACGGGAAACAGTAAGTACTCTCTGGCTTGGATGTTATATTGTTGGTGCTCGTTACCATAATGAATTTTATGATGATAGTATATACTCATTATAATTGTTTTTAATTGATGAAAGGTTGTTGAGGTGCCCAATGTATCCTGGGAAGATATCGGTGGCCTAGAAAATGTCAAGAGGGAGCTTCAGGAGGTTATAAAATTCTAAGTCATGTTTCATGTATCATATTTAATGGTATGTTAATTGAAGTTGTTTGCTTCTAACACCTTTGTTATTTTGTAGACTGTTCAATATCCTGTTGAACATCCAGAGAAGTTTGAGAAATTTGGCATGTCACCATCTAAGGGTGTTCTTTTCTATGGGCCTCCTGGATGCGGCAAAACTCTATTGGCGAAGGCGATTGCAAATGAATGTCAAGCCAATTTCATTAGCGTAAAAGGGCCTGAATTGCTGACCATGTGGTTTGGAGAGAGTGAAGCTAATGTTCGTGAAATATTTGACAAAGCTAGACAATCAGCTCCATGTGTCCTTTTCTTTGATGAGCTTGATTCTATCGCCACCCAGGTTATATGCCCTTTTAAGTTGTACATTTAGTTAGTAAGATTTCCCCTTTCGGCTATTTCCAACTTTTGTCGATTAATTATTTAGTTAAAGTTTGGAAGTGTTTATCTGCAATAAGCATGTCGAGCCTCAATCTAGATGAACTAAGAAGAAAAAGAAACTGCTACCTTTGGTTACATGCCTTTGCATTTTATATTTTGCATAAAAAATAAAAACTTTTGTCTTACTGGCACGGTGCCCTGGTATTGTTGCAGCGAGGGGGTAGTGTTGGTGATGCTGGAGGTGCAGCTGATAGAGTCCTCAACCAACTTCTAACAGAGATGGATGGCATGAATGCCAAAAAAACTGTTTTTATTATTGGGGCTACTAACAGACCTGACATAATTGATCCAGCACTTTTACGTCCTGGTCGTCTTGATCAGTTAATATATATCCCTCTGCCAGACGAGGATTCACGCCATCAGATCTTCAAAGCCTGCCTCCGCAAATCACCACTTTCCAAAGATATTGATTTACGAGCTCTTTCCAAGTTTACACAAGGATTTAGTGGTGCAGATATCACGGAAATATGTCAACGTGCGTGCAAGTATGCCATAAGAGAGAACATTGAGAAAGTATGCTCCTATGCCCACCACCCTTTTGATTTATTTTTCCTTTTATATTTTCCTGATATATGAGATGACATCCATTTCCCTAACAACTAAGTGGTCAGTAGTACTCAATGTTTGTTAATATAACTGGCCCACTCTCCCGTGCACCTTCCAGCTGGATTCAAATCCTTTCTTGAGGTTATATCGGGTGATGGTTTTATTTTTCCTCTTGTGCTAATTTTACTGAAATTGAAACACTGTGTGAAGTGGGGTGTCGTTTATGCTTAGTTTCTCTTCCTTAGTTTCTAGCTTCAATAATATTGCAGTGGAATGTCAAACTATCCGCTGTTAACTGGAAAAATTAAATAAAAAACATACGATGAAAGCTTTGGAGTCCTTTGCTACTATAGTGGCATAGAGGTGCATATTTTTGTTTTGCAGAAAACTGCCTCTATTATTCAAACTTTTTAGGAATTTACCCATTAGACACAGAAATTTCAAATATATTCTCATGCTTTCTAGTATTGACACTAATCACGCATCGCATTTGCAAGTTGTGGTTGTCAGAGAGAACTATCCTTTTCGTTTTCTTACAAACTAGATTCATATGTAGAGGGTATCAGAAACAGCACTGAATAGGCTTTTGGGGTCATAATTTACGCTTTTATCAACTCTGAAATTTATTCTATTCATATCATGTCGATCTATGGGGAACTTTGCCTGTTTTGAAGAACAAACATTCCTTTTCCCTGTTTGACCATTTCTTTGTGCTTAAATCTGAAGTGCTAAGGTTCACTCTGAAAGGAACAAGGTTCGTTGGAGGCTATTAATTGCCTTTCAGATCTTTTCGAAACAATATGTACTTTTCTGCTTTTACTGGATTACTTCATTTATGCTAGCAGAGCTAGTTACCATTTTGAATAGCGATCCACAATTGTTATGATATTATGGATGTAAATTCATAGACAACTTTGCCTATCTCAGGACATAGAAAGGGAGAGGAAGGCAAAAGAAAACCCAGATACCATGGATGAGGATGTTCTCGATGAAGTTTCAGAAATCAAGCCTGCACATTTCGAGGAGTCCATGAAATATGCTCGTAGAAGCGTGAGTGATGCTGATATTCGTAAGTACCAAGCATTCGCGCAGACGTTGCAGCAGTCTCGAGGATTTGGAACAGAGTTCCGGTTCGCTGAATCAGGAGGCGGAACGACATCTGGATCCGACCCATTTGCAGCCTCTGCTGGTGGAGCCGAGGAAGATGATTTGTATAATTAGACTTCCTGAGGTCTCAGATTTTACCATGCAGTGACTATGAATTTGAAATTATGTTTTTGCAGGCAAGTCATCTGAAACCGGTGCCACCAAAACTAACAGTTTCTTGAATCATTTATACATGTGAACTCCACGCTGTCTCTTTGAACTATTTTCTTTTTGTTAGAATACCAGGGTCTTTATTTATGGCTTCCCTTTGGTGACTGGCTTCTGATTCTATATTGACAGTCTTTTTCAAAGCTATTATTATTATTACTTTTTTTTTGAATGTTTTACACTGCTATTATTGGTATTCAAAAATGTATTCCAGAGTTGGGATAACTCGATCTTTTATTGATATATGTATTAATCTTTTATTATTGTCTGTTTCTCATATGTGTGTGCACATTAATGAGAACATATTTTACTTTTCAAATGGATGAAAATTAAATGAACTGAAAATTAAAGGGCGTAGAGGGTGAGCTTAACAAAATAAACTGTTTCGAGGGTGTACCGCATTCGTGCAGAGGCAAAGCGACTACCAGCTTGCCTCGATATAAAATTAAGGTTTAATTACATGTATATCTCGTTTGTCATAATCTGGAAAACATCAAATTAATTTTGAAAACAAATTACATCTTTACTGAGGTTCGTATCGACCTTACATTTTAACACATTCTATGCGTTATTTTCTAATTTGCTTTGATCTGCTGTTCTGTTTGAGATGCAGCCTGTTTGCTGTACATTATTAATTAATGTCATGATCAACTTTTTGCTATTTTTGTTTTTGTGTCAGTGACTTCTCATTCTCGTTACAATCGACTCAAATAAATTGCGATAAAAAAGTTCGACTCGAAGCAGACCAGTTGGAACAATTGAGAAACTATAGTTTTCATTCAAGATATCATTGAAACAACTATCAAAACAACAATCCCAACTTAGCAAATCCCTCTTTTATCCATTCGATTCGTATCTCCTCCCCTCCCTCGACGACAAAATGTACAAACATCACCAAAATCTTTACCTTAACATGGTTGGCTAAGGTTTCGGAGAATCCCTACCTGCGAAACACCTGAATGACCCAAGTGTACGATAATTCACGAACCGACTAGGCGCAGACGAACGCCTTGACCCTTTCGGCATGCAATCTTTCACTTCTCTCTGGTGAAAATATCGTTGCCCCCGGCTTGAAAACGGTGTCTTCGTGATGTATTTGGTGGCAGTCGAGGGTGCGCTAGGTAATATCGATCGTCCCTTGTGCCGCCTCGGAAATAATGCCGTCACGACGTAGTATCTTGCGGTGGATGGTGCACTAGGCAGTATTGGGAAGTGCCTAGCCATTGCTACATGGATTTGTAGGAGAAAAATGAGACAAATCACTGTAATGTAAAGAACATTTGTAGGCATTTTTATTTATGATATTATATCTTTTGCCTTCAAAATTTGTGAGCGTTGGTTGGTTATTTGAAGGGGGGGGAACAAAAAGAGTTGAATAGGAGACTTAAATAGGCACGTGAGACGCAGCTTTGGACAGCACACCTAATTTTGATGAATGCCAACAAATTTAGGTTATAAAATAAAGTTTCATTAGAAACTAAATAAATATTAATGCTTTTTTGTTTTTTATGAGAACAATTCCCTAAGCTTCAAGTACTCTGATTATCGTGCAAAATTATTTATATTACTATTTTAGATATATATATTATTAAGTTTTCTCGGTCATTGTCGTTTTTATAATTAGATATATTAATAAATGTCGAATTTTTAATATAACATGATGGATCGGGTTAGAACCCTTCCATATTCCCAAAAAAATAATTAACAACTATCATTCTCAATTAATTCAAGCATAACCGTTTGTAAATAGGGAGTTAAGTAACTTCAATATAATTTTATATGTATAATGTTTTATTTTGTAGTAAGAAAATCTTAAAAATAATATTTAATCCATAGAAAATTTTTATTTGTATTTTAGTTAATTTAATTACGAGATTCTCATCAAGAATTTGATTTGGCGAGATGGTTACGTGAGCATGAGTTGCTGGCAAGAGGGAGAGGATGCTCGTGAGTTTTCTGTCAACTCATTTATATGTATAATTTCAAATTTCAACCTTAAAATTCCATAAATGCATTTACAATTACGTATTGTTGATTTTCCAATGAAACATTCTTATGAGTTATTATGCGTGAACAGATTAATTCAGTTCATATTTATAGTAAAAAGTAATAATTTTGATATAAAAAAATAATATTTTTCATGGTTCGAATCAAGTAGTAATATATCACACAAAACTGACATGAAAGACGGTCTGGTTTGTGGTTCGAGTTAGTGAACCTTGCAAGAAATAGTGCATTTTAAGGTGAAGAGTTGAAATACAACTGAAGTAGGTCTTTTGTGAGACGGTCTCTTGTGAGACGATCTCACGAATCTTTATCCGTGAGACAGTCTCACGAATCTTTATCTGTGAGACGGGTCAACTTACCGATATTCACAATTAATACTCTTAGCATAAAAAATAATAGTTTTTTATGGATGACTCAAATAAGAGATCCGTATCACAAAATACGATCCGAGATATCGTCACACAAGTTTTTGTTGTCATACAACAGTACGACAGTATACCAATTTGAATGGATAATAAAATGTTTGGGTTAACGAACGTTTATTGATATTTTGTTAAATTTTCGTGTCATTTACTCAAGGGGCCCTTTGGCTTCTGACATCTGCGAAGCGTACTGTTATCCATAAAGCTGGTGAATGATGAAGGTGGGTTTAGTGGTTGCAAAATTTCTCAAAGATTAAATCTTTTTACACCTGTGTTTAATGATAAGAGAACCCTTCGTTAGTTCAGTAAAAATTTCGACCGGATTGCAGTGAATGAGAGGAAAGGTAATATTTACGACTATTTTGCATCATTTATGGACATTCAAGTGCACATGGCTATGGTTTCTTGATGGGTATTTCGTTTTTTTTTTTAGGTTGAATCATAAGAGTGCACTGAATTTTGTTTTATGGTCTGGTTCAAACGAGTTAATTTACCCAGCACAAATATTTGTAATCGTTTAGTTAGCTCAAACATCTCATTTTGTTTATTGTGGGACATGTCTTAAATTGGAGGTTAATGGTGAATTAAGGGAGCACCGAATTGGTTGTGAAGAACAATTTATGGGGTTGGTATTATGCATTAAGTTCTTGATTTGATACATATTTGCTATTTATATAATTCATATATGTGAGTTGGCAAAGTGGTGCAAATTTATTAGGAATGGGTTTCATCTACTTTTATAGGTTTACTGGTGTGAAGTTGAGACATGGATTTATGATTGTTAAATAAGTGCATTAAGCAAGAAATCCAGACGCGGGGATGAAGTTTTAATGTGAATGGGAGGATGGAGACTTTGGGTATTCGGTGGCTATAACATCAATAAGGAGGATATTGTAAGGAGAAATTTGGATGGTTACAGATTCAAATATATTTAATTATTAGAATTTTGTTATAAGGATTTAGCTCTATGCTCTTAGTATAATGGACAGAGCCAGAGGAGTAAAGACCAGTTAAAAATGAATGACAAGATTTGTTGGCTGTGTGAGAACATTATGATTTAGTTTTTGGTGTTCTAATTTGATGGATTTTCATTGAAATCATTAGCAAAAGAATTAGTTACTGATTAGAAGAAGGCTTGATCCAATTATATTATAAGCATTTTGACAAATTTGAAAATTCACGCCTTCGTAAACATGTGCCAACTCTTTTATATTTCGTGAAGGGCCTTGAGAGTTATTTCACCATGAAGTAAAAGTTCTTCTATCTATTTATATTTCATTGTCATTGATAAGGCCATAAGGGAAGAGTATAGAATTGGATAAAGGACATTTGTGGTTGGCATGCGAGTATATATATCTTCTGTGTCACGATATTTTTTCCCATACCCATTAGATTAAATTTATATGTAGCTATTTCGGTTTGAGTAACATTTGTATCATTTGCGTAGTTGTGGCAAAAAGAAAAAAAGCTAATATTTTGTATCTGCTAGACCTTGAGAAATTCTCATACTATCTCGAAAAAAGATCTAGACCAATTGAATTGCTTATCCGTGCATGTATGGAATGGATTTTGAAAATGGTAGATGAATATTCTTAGACCATTCCGTCCCATAACTCTACTTAAGCACTTGTTCTGCACTAAATTAGCACAGATTTTGCACCAAATACAATTTAATCTCCAATCCATTACTCCAAATGTAACTTAATCTACATTCAATCTACTTCAAATCTTACTCTAAAACGAATATTCTCGCAATATTTTTTTAAAATTTTATTTACATTAATTCTTAAGATTTATTTAATAATATAATTTGTTTGCTCGCACACTACATTGAAAATCCAGATCATCTCTGTTTATCAGCAGGAAATCCTGCGTTCAAAATCCAGCTAGATGCTGGTTCTCGACATGGTAGTAATGCAAAAACACGAGGAAGAGCATCAGTAAGCACATTGCGTGCACTGCCAGAAACAGCAGTCTCTGTTACAGTTGCTGCCACAATTGTCTTTGCTGCTGCTACATTTCTTGGGCAAAAAACTAAAACTTCGGATGTAGTGGAAGTACGTGAACACAAATTTTCTTGCCCGTCGTTTCTTTGTTTTTTTTTTGTCCCTGAAATGTTTCTTAGACGTAAAATCTTGAAACCAACAGGCTCCCACAAAAACATGCGAGGACTGTGAAGGTTCAGGAATTTGCTCAGAATGCAATGGTGAAGGATTCATGCTTAAGAAAATGTCTGATGAGAGTGCTGAGAAAGCAAGGTTGATGGCAAAGAATATGGCAAGTAGATACACAGCAGGGTACAAGTTCTTTTGTTCAGATTTCTGAGGTTTCTGTAGGAATGAGTTGCTGTTGTGCAGATAATGGTGATGGTGCAACTCAAATTTATCGAATTGCATAGCAGTAAACTGTGCCATGTAGGCAAACACAGGTTACTCACACCCTTAATTAAGTTATCGTCAATGTTTTGGTCATATGTCCTAGTGTGTTGGCAGGCTTCCAAAAAAATGGAGCTATTGCACGAAGTGCTCCTCACGTCGATCCTGTAGTAAGTGCGGTGGAAGTGGGAAGCTGAGCCCCTAGAAGGAGACTTCCTATGATGGCTCAGAGTCGCTCTGATGCTGGTGCTTCCATTTTAAATGAAGAACCATGTCCACAATTTTCGACTGAGATTTATTTGATGGTACATTTTGACGAGGATCAGATTGGATTTTTTTCTTCAAAAACTCAGAAATTTATGCAATGTATACTGTGCAGTTTCGATAAACATCAGATTTCTGCTATTTATTCTCTCATGGATAACCTCTTTTACAAATTTTACTTGCTATTACAAAAAGGTATTTTTGTTACTTTCACATAAGGCCGTGAAAGACAATGAAAATTAAAATTAATCCAAAATAATGATTTTGCTAACTTTAGGGATCAAATTGCATTATAAAATAAATCAAGAAACTGCTTTCTTAACGTCCATGCCACTTTAAGCAGGGATTTACTTCGTGTAATTTACTAAAATAGAGGATATCCATTTTATTAACTAATAAGTGATAAATTCTGTGTATACATTAATTAAATTACATTTTTTTTTTGAATAATTCAACACTGAGAATATTTATGCACTTGACTTGAACGATGGATGCTAAAGTGTAATGAAAACTTAAACTAGGTAACGTCGACGACTTGTACATCTAGTCTCAAGTTTGGAACGAAATATCGCGAGCTCTGGACCCAATCCCCAACTAAATAAATAAATAAACATGGTAACCGTTATGTCTCAAAGCCGAAGGACTAATGTTGCTCTATTGAAAGAAAGAAATTTCGAATTCGATATTTGATTAACCATTTAGTAATTAGTAGTCTCTCCACGCCAATGCCGTGTGTGATTCCTGATACTAGAGTTGGAATAGGGACAAGCATCCATAATCTGTCCAAATTGATAATTATATGATTAGAAACATTTTTAGATCATCGCGATGTTCGAAATAGGTTTCGTGATCGCCATCTTATGTGCGATCATACTCTTCATGCTTGATGTGATCTAGGGTTTTCATTAAAAAAAAAAACAGATAGTTATTAACTTAATATCTAGCTAATAAATTTGCTAAATGGGCATCAATCTAACAACTTAAATATAATTTCAAGTTACAGGGCTACACGGGATCCACCAAAATAAGCAAAATCCACGATATATTGTTTCAAAGAATTCCGTCCCGCAGTCGATTTTTAGGAAGTGTAGCGAATTTCAAATGACTATTTTCCCATTTAGTACTGTTATACTTTGGGATCGATTTCTTATCCACTTGGTCCGAAATATCATAATAGGGACCAAAATTTACTCGCAACATATATTTTATATTCAAAGATTCAAGTACTCGATCGTTAGTAAACAACGAAATTTTTGATCGAATTTGCTTCCAACGATATATAGTTGGAAACCAGTTTCCAGCAGCAGACATGTGTAATTATTCTCACAAAAATAAATCATGGAATCAAACATGATTCCATGTAAGTAACAAATATAACTTGAGAACATATGTATTCCACTCACAATTAATGCACGTAGTTAACTAATCCAGGTTGAAAACACATTAGACATAGTTTGGTGTAGCGTTTGGTGGTGTTGGTGCTGAGGCCACACGTCTCCCCCTTTCAGATCGACTATTTTCAGCGAATTTCAGACTGTTTTGATGCATCCCTTCCTGCTTCTCCTCCTCGGTATAGTCCGCCGAATAATAGTGTTCTTCGGTGTGCTTGACGTTCTTCGAAGCTGGAAGAAACATGCTACCCCATTGTGGGAAGTGCACCAATGCGATGGGAAGAGTGCAGGCAATTATCATTAACCCCATATTTCTGAGCCCTACTGATGTGTCGTGGCTTGTAAAAAACAGCAGTTGTGTTAAGCCAGAGCCAAAGTTTCCTCCAGCTCCTGTCATGCCAGATATTATGCCTAATGATCTCCTTGAAATGAAGGGGACTATACCGAAAGTTGCTCCACAGGCGGCCTGGGCACCGACAGAGAATATGATCATATGAGTAATGGCGACAGTAAGGGAATCTGCCTCTCCTAGAAGTGCACAGAACACTCCTCCCATTGTTTGTAGGGTCCATAGAGTCCAGAGCCTGCCTCTCATCCCGAATCTTCGTGCTGCAACATCCGATGCATATCCGCCGAATGGACGAGCGACCAGGTTAGCCATGCCAAATGTGGCTGCTATGATTCCGGCAGTATGAAGCTGTAGGTCAAATCTGTCGTAGAAGTACTCCGCGATGACATTATCGGTGGACAGCTCAACTCCCATGGAGTATCCATAGAGGAGTACAAAAATCCAGGTCCTGTAATTGGTGACAGCGTAGCGAAACACCTTCCAGAATTGATCTTTCGCAACTTCCCCCTTTTCTGCAAAGTACTTAGGTTTCCATCGGGTAAATCTTGGCCCAGAGTCATCACCAAAATACCCATAATCACATGAAGCCACCCTGGAACGAAGAATGCGATCCTCCATGCTGTAAATGGAGTGGATCCCGCCTTCTTGATTATCTCATACAGCACAGGCATCAGCAGCTGCGTCGCACCGCCTCCCATGTTCCCCCATCCTGCTGCTGTCCCATTTACGAGTCCGATAATCTTGGTATTGAACATAGTACTCATCCAGTACTGGCAAGAGACGAAGGTGGCCAGGGAAAACCCGATCATGAAACGAACCGCCACATACCCACCAGCCGATGAGACGAAAGACATGCAAAATACAGTCGGGGCAGTCAGCATTACTAGAAAAGCGCAGCCGTAACGTGGTCCGAGAAGATCGCAGACCGCACCCATCACAAGCCTAGAGAAGATACTTCCTGAAACCGAGGCGACCCCGGCATTTCCGATGTCTCCTTTCGTCAGATTCAGGTTGTCCCGGATGATGGGCACCAGGGGAGCAGCTGCGAATGTGGACACGAAACAAGTGAAGAAAGAAATCCAGGACAGGTGAAAAGTCCTCATGTGAGGATTGGCAAAGGAAAAGAGCTTGAATTTCTTGGCTTTGTGCTCGGAGTCAACCGGCAAATCGAACTTGGCCGTGGTATCAGTAGGCACCATCGGGGACGCCACTGAGAATGCAAGCACAGGCTCCCTGCCGGTAACTCCATGCATGGAGCTTCCGGGAGACCCTTCAATATCTGCCATTATTTTTTTTATCAAGAAATGTTACCAAATTTGAAGTGGGTTAATTAATGGCTATGGCTGGTGTAGGTTTATGAATTTATAGCTAGGATTTATATAGTGAGAGGGGTTGACATTTTTGATGAGCCAGTGGAGTATCCCAATGGTTGCGCGACGTAATACTGTGATTTGTTTAATTAAGAAGAATCCATTCTCCGCATATCTGAAGTACTGTTAACCTTATCGTATATCCCAAAGGATCATGCACCAATTCAACGGGGCCCTGGAATCTTTAACTATATATTTTTCCCTTCGTTTTTTTTATTAAGGAATCACAATAAAATCTAGAGTATGTCTCTTGTGAGACAGTCTCACGAATCTTTATCTGTGAGACGAGTTCATCCATACCGATATTTACAATAAAAATAATACTCTTAGCATAAAAAATAATACATTTTCATAGATGAACCAAATAAGATATTCGTCTCACAAAATACGACTCGTGATACTGTCTCACGAGTTTTTGCCTAAAATATATTGTTGCAACCATTTGATAATATCGATCAGTTTACTTTGTGTTAATTCAATTTAATGCATGTCTACCTAAAAAAAACATCAAAGTCTTCTTTACTCATTTATATCTCCAAAAATGGACCAGAGGATCATTTAAAACATGTCTAAAATATGTACTTGGATTGTTTTTACATGAAAAAAATAAAAATTATCAAAATCGCAAACAACTAAATATATTTTTCGCTAAAAAATAAAAATATTGAAATCTGTCCACCAAATTTTATATCCTTATGATAATGAAAATCCCGATTACTTGAGTGATGTAACTTGTAAGTCAATGAAGCGTAGCTACGTGAGTTGGCTTGGAGTCGGCATTTGGCCTTTCTCCTCTCCTATGGGAGCTATGATTGGAACTAATTTAACTTCAAATAATCCTCCAAATTGCAAGGTCAAATGTTAAAAGTCGGCTATGTGTACGACTTTGGGACACCATTACCGAGAATGATAATGACAAATAATCATAAATCAAATACTTAAATCAACCTTTCAAATTTTTTGAGAGATTTGTTTCCAAAATTAATGATAATTTATTCTTCGTGTTAGAATTGGATTTTATTAAAATTAGTGAATTATTGGAGTCTTTGTTTCTTGATTTTATTTCCAAGATTGAAAAGTCGAGGGATTTTTTTTAATATTTATAAAAGCTCCTTGTCATGATAAGTGTTGATGATGAGATAATTAGCTGGATGAAGCTAAGAGATGATTCATTCTGTTGAAGGGAATATTCAATATTGCATTGTTTCATTACAATAATTAATTATTTAATTAAAACACACAACAAAGCCTTGCCTCTGTGTAGACATATATAAATATATTTATAAATAGAGTTTAATTTGATGTTGCGAGTATCCACTGTGATCACCTATATAAACGTTCGCCTAGTGAATGTACATAATGTCACTTCAGTCAGTATTCACATAGATACCCACAATGAGTTATGTATATATAGAAGAACTGAACTAGTTAGGTACAAAGCAAGCATAATTAATAAATACAAAATGTATTTTGGTTTGAATTTTTATCGTCTATATGTATTCTTAATCCAACCAACTATGAAAAAAAGATGAATTTTTTTCAATAAAATAATTTTTTAGTGAATTAAAACTAACATAAGAAAAGTCAAATATAAACTCTAACTACTATATTTAGATTATTAAAAGAAAATATTAAAAAGTTCAATTGATTGGACATCAAATCGACAACAAATTAAAACTTTTAAGCTCAATTGATTGGACATCAAATCGACAACAAATTAAAACTTTAAAGAGTTATGTAGTGTAGTGTAGTCATTGTAGACATAATAAAAAGAGAAAAATTAAGGGTATGCTAATTTTTTGTCTTTGTAATTTGCATTTTTTATTTTTGATTTTGTTAACGGTGAATTTATATTTTTAGTTATATAAGTACAAATTTTTTTTGTTTTTAATACTATTACGGTGAATTTTCAGTTTTAATCCTGTAACAGATGTGTTGTTTTTCATTTTTTGTCGCTTAACGTTGTTTTTCATTTTTGGTCATTTAAATTCAGTCCAAAAAAAACAAAAAAAATGCAGATTATATAGCTAAAAATGAAAATTCATTGTGTCATGAACAAAAATGAAAAATAAATACAAATTAAAGAAATCACAAATGGAAAAACTGTATTTTGCCCCCACGATAAGTATGGTGACTAGAAAACATTTTGATCGAGAAAGATTTTTATTTACTTTTGATTCAAATAAAATATCGAACAAAACCGAAACAATTAACCAAATAGAAAGATCACTTAATTTTTAAAAAAATCTTTTGTACATACTGTGATGATTAATGCAATTCTTTCTGGAAATCGAATCATTCTACCCAAATCAATTATGGAGATGATTTTCTATGTTTTTCATTTTAGACTGCTAATCTGGTACGAGGGTTATATTTAGAATTTTTTATGTTAAAATAGCTAGTGTTCGATCCGACACAAAAAAATAATAGTGTTGTTTGTCAAACACTGTAGTTGATGATGATCTTGAAACTCACATATTTTAAATCATAAATCAGGCTGATCACCATATTTTATTTGGTTTTGTTCCTCATATATTTTAAATCGTAAATCGTAAAAGTTTTGTTCTCCAATATCATATTTGAATCTTCATTTTTTTGAGAAAAGAAAACTTACTATGTTTTAATCTTTTCATCTCCCCCACACTTATAAAAATGGCAATCATATTTATTATTGGATACTCGGAATCAAATAAGACAAGCTTATCTAAATTAAAACTATATTGAAATATTTCAGATAATCAAGTTTTTCATGAAATCGTAATATTTTCTATAATTAATAATTATCATGAACGTAATAGTACTCGCGTGTATTTTTTAAGGCGTGAAATGAAGTCGACGAGTCTCGACTATAATTTTAGCCCTTTATCTCGAAAATTATGTTGATAATAATTTAAACATAATATTCTTAAATTAAATTAAGAACTTTAAGTGCTCGTGAAAGATTATGCGATTACGTGTCAATATTACTGTTAATTTTAATGAGTTGACTTTTTAATTATTAAACATTTATATATTAAATATTAATTTTTACTTGGAGTGTGTGTACTCTTGTTGCTTACGTACAGATGGTTTGAACAAGGTACTGTTGTTTTTCTCTCAAATGGACATAAATAATAATAAAATTTGAAAGGTGGTTGTATGACACAAGTGATGGTGTGTTTTAGAGTTAAAATGTTGAGTACGGTGTTATAACATCTAATTAGAGGTGAGAAAAAATATCAAATTTTTAACATATAGAAATTATCGTATCGAAAAAATATCGAATTTTCGATATACCGAATATTTCGGTACGGTGCGGTAACAATACCAAATTTTTCGGTAGTTAACGATATGCAATTTGAAAATTTCGATATATACCGAAATACCGAAAAAATATATAAATTTTTAAATATATAATTTTTAAATCAATAAATTTATAAAATTTTAAGAATATAAGGTTTTTTCGGTATAAAACGGTATATATCGATATTGTACCGAAATTTTCGGTATACCATACCATTTGTAAAATAAATATGCTGAATAGCATTATGAAACCTTGATATATTTCATATACACTTGGGTTGTTTTTTAATTTAAAATAATTGATCAGTTGTAATGTTATCCCAAATATAATATTTGACAGTATATATTAAATATGTGTACTTGCATTTAACACAAATATCCATTTACTATATTTTGTTTAGCTATTCATGCCCCGTACGTAAGTTTGCACACATAAATTTGACCACTTCCGCAAAGGTTGCTAAACAACACTTGGTAATTATATATACATGCAACAATAATTTGACAAAATTAAATAATATAATTTCCACGTACGGCTAGAAACACCAGTCCAGGGATAAATTAACATAGAAGCAACTAATCAACAGCTTGTTGAAAATAAGTCGATCGTCGACCACATGATCAAAAACATGACAGTAAAAGCCCCTTCATCCACATATAGCAGCAATAGGTACATGGTTTTATCAGATTTTAGCTTCTTGTCCTACACACACCAGTCATATTTGTTTCGGATCAATTTATGACTTGTCATGAATCATCAAAGCGTTCGTACCATTGTCTTGGTGCTTGTTTTAGGTCATAGAGCGACTTGTGTTCAACAAGAATACCAGTGGTCATGTTTCATTTCTGGCCTCAAACATTTGTGGCTGCTGCAAATATATTCTTTCTTAAAGAACTCCTTACCCAAAACATGGTGATTATGCTAAACGTAACTTATGTCAAACTTTGGGAGACCTCTCCCAACAACGCCTCAACCAAAACATAGTGTTTATGCTAAACTCATGCAAATGTCCATCAGACTTGCTTTGTTCGCAGGTGGAAGCAAAACCCATAAATATCATCAACATTTCTAATTCTAAACTGAGAATGTGCTCGATTCACCCCTCTTGCTACTGGCAAGATATATTTTAACAAACGTCCTTAAAATATCTGAGTCGTGACCCTCAAAATTTTATAACCGTATCGTCTGAATTATTGCCCCCTTTTTATGCATCAAAAGAATGCGAGTTTGGTACAAACAAAACGTTCTAAGAAAATATCCAATGCAAAATATTGGCTTGATATACAAGCAGAAAAGATGGAGGAAATTTCCACGTTCCAAGAATTAATTTATTCGGAAAAGAATAAGGTCAAGTTGCTGCTCCAGACAGGACACACAACAGATTGTAGATTAACAGGTCGTCAATGGCTTAGGATTTGTGACCTGTTCAACGGAATAGGTTAGAATGATATTATAGAAATCAAGAACTAGAGCAATATCTGAATGGAAATTAAATAAAAGTATAATTGATGATGAAATGTGAGTGTGGCTAGAAATTACCATTCGATCAATTGCTATAATCATCTGATAACTCCAAATGTTCATGTTGATCTGACTGCCATTTCTTCTTCTTTTTTGTCCGAAATATTGGGCAGTCTGGAAGAAAAAGGGTGGACCAGTGACTATGAGAGCTGTCGGACTTCCTCAAATACAAAAGATTTTCAAATAGCATGCACAAAATTTTATCTTTCAAAGTATATTAAACCATCCTCAACTAAACTTCTAGTCCCGTTTCTGCATGGGATATCTGTCTAGACATATATAGTCCATTGATAACAGTTTTGAACTTGTGTTGATATATAAATGGTTGTCCAAATTGGTTTCCAGGAATCGATATGAAGTCGGAACTTACCTCCTTCAGGATATATGGAATTGTAGTGAACCTCCGCCCAAAAACTCAAGAAGATAACTGCAGAAGAAACAGAACCCGGAAAAGAAGATTGAAAAATGAAAGAAATAAACAATGGCAGGATCGATACTGCAATATAGTGAAGATATCTACCTGGGCAAAACAATATAAACTCAATTATACATTTCACATGTAGTAACTTCATATGAGAATAATGTACCTCTTTCAGACTTTTGGATACTAGGAAGAATCTCAATGTAGCATGTGTCCTTGAACGATGTTATCACAAATATTTTTACACCATACTGCAGCAAAACAATACAAGTGAATTACTAAATTGAGAGATGGCTTCCACCCTTTAGCTCTTGTATGATATTGCAGATCCTCAGGGCAATTTGCATTGTGTCCCCTGTTTTTGAAAAAAGGTACTTATTCTTCAATGATTTATGGAACTTTTTCACATCGTTTTTAAAAATACAGGGAGTTTTATGCTTTTTTTTCCCAAATGAGGTTTTTTCTGTGATTTCTGAAAACACAGGGAGCGGGAGCCTCACTTAAAAGTGTGGACCTACCACAACAAAAAAGAAGCCTTTACCCATAAGTCTCGACTATCAAACTTAAATAACCATGTTGGGAGGTATCTGCCTAAATTGTAGTTTCCATTGTCATTCTTAACCCATAAACATATTGCCCAGTTTAGATCACTATTTTCTGTAAGCTTTTTTGCAGATTCAAATTTTATATTATATCATGCTAAGAATAAAGCATCACGACAATCAGGGGCGGATCTAGGATTTCGACACTGGGGGGCCGCTTACAAAAGACAAACAAAAATTTAAAAGGGAAAAGACAAAAATTCTACGGGTTACATTGAACAAAACATCAACCGTACGTTTCTTAACAACGTACGGTTTTGACAATAACCGTCGCAATATAGCGACGGTTTTGACAATAACCGTCCGACGACGGTTTGGTTAAACCCGTCGTTATATACTAAATTTTGTTTAAAATTTTTTGGGGGGGCCGTGGCCCCTGTTCGCCCTACACTAAATCCATCCCTGACGACAATAACGACACAAGGAAAGAGAAACAAGAAATCTTACTGAATCCGCAGCTGCTTGCAGAGTGACGTGATCACCCCACTCTCCACTCCTAATATCCATGAGCATAATGTCAGGGGTCCGTCAAATAGGAACAGAAGATAGTTATCTAATATCATGTACGGAGATATACTTGGACATCTTTTTCAGATAGGGTTCATAAGCCATGGATACATATCCCTCGTATATCTCTGGGCAAGACCTTAGCTGGAAGTCCAATTGTTGCAGCAAATGAAATATCACTTCAAACAAAAGCACACTAGAGTTTCAAGAAGAATGGGAAGAAAATAGTCAAAAAGCACCAACCTGATTTACAACTTGCTGTCTGACGAATTTGTGATGCTCTGGAGTACGATAAAATTGGTCTGACAGAGCTCGAAACTGGGGACAAAAGTTCATTCAGCTATTCATGTCTGGCATCTAAATGCCACTTCGGAAAAGTAGCTGAACATTGGCTAATGAAGAAACTGACCTGGCAGTTACCATCGCCTTGAACCTTGAACTCTACCAGCTCATACACCTGTAATCTAGCGGAGATAACATTGCATCCGTCAGCATTTGCAAAAAGAACTGAATAACATTAATCTGTACCTAAAAATATCATCCCGATAAGTTATCTGAGATACTTTACTATTTTTTTCTTTGACAAGCAAATAAGAAACAAGCTATTGCAAAGACTCTCTACCAGACTCGTGTTATCAAGAATATCTTTGTGATCTCCTACCAAAGCTAAGAGGAATGTCTCAATTATATTATCAAAATTTATAAACAGCCCATTTCTAATTTAGTCTTCACCAACCATTTCTGTCTTTGGAAAAATAGAATCGAAGAAACAGATGTACATTTCAAAGACACTGCCTGCACAAAAGCTGTTGTTGCGAACACTTATATGCCGAGTTTGGTAGTGATGTGGTCAAATGAAAGAGAAAACTCTAGCACCATTCAAATTGGGGACACATCCATCCAGTATTAGCCGCATTAGAGTACTTTTTTGCGCATGAGAGCCTCATGTTAAGTGATAAATCTCAATACCTGTCCAGAAGCCTTTGATGATCTAAAGTTGCTTCATCAATGGAGGGTATTTCACCATTAATTCTTGGAATATGCTGCACAGATGAGACCATGGGAACACAGAGACATATCAGTCCCCAGTTCTTTATATTTGCAATCAAGTAACCATAGCATGAACAAGCATATCTGACTTAGAGTGGTCCATAAATGAAATCCTGGCACAAAACTAAGGAAATTAATTACTAAGATCAGATTTTTAATTTAGACTTATTGTATAAATTATACACTGCCTTTAGATGCGTAATCCATCAGTAGAAAGTTGACATACTTCACCGACCAATAGAGAATAAATAACAAAATTGAAAAGCTAAATGAAAATTTGTTGTACGTTCTAATACTTCGAAGCTGAAGAAAAGTGCACGAGAATATGAAGAACTCAGACTGACTGATAAAGTTCCTAGGTGAGCAGTCGAGATGTAAGCAAATCGCTGTAGATGTCAAAGACTGGGGAAGCAACTAACACCAAGCTGCATGCCTAAGAAGCATTCCGCATATAAGATACTCGTTGTTTAATTCGAGGCGTCCATATGTTATAAAATGTATCATGTCAAACAAGTTGCCAAGTCACATGATTTTCAAGATTTATCATTAAACAAAAACGGACATTCATCAACTCAAAAGGAATATGAATTCCCACATAAATACAGAATACTTTAACAGAGCTACACTTACTGGTATAGGAACCATCTGGTTCAGTCTTTTTTCCACTTCACCATCCAAAGAGTACCCATCCATTAGTTCTAATGAGTATAACCACTCCTCCCCGCAATATGTTTCTTCTCCCGGGCTAGAACATGAAGCCGAAACCCCCAAATCAGTTTCTACTTCACGGCGATTGTCATTTCCTAGTAGTTGTAAAAGAAATTAGTGCAACTATATAGGGTGACATGAAATCTTTTCTACGAGTCATCGGGTAATTAGGGCGACTATATTAACAAAGAAAGTAGACAGTTTGAATATCTCTTGTACCTTCAATTTCGAAGTTGTAGCTTCCCAACGATTGAGGAAACCAATCCTGAGAGCAGTACGAAGTTTGTGCCAGTTGTACTCCTTCTTGGAAAGGCTTGATTGGTTCAGTTACTGAAAGTTGAGATAATTCTTCATGAAGACAGTTCACAGTAAGCTCCCGATTTCCTGCATTACTGCAGTCAGCATTGTCGTGATATCCTTTTGAGTAATACCCTGGATAATAGTCCGCGTCATGTTGCATGAGGGAACCACAACATCCACAATTAGAATATGGATCACCATCGAACAGCTGAAGACCCCAACGGACAACATCAGGATCTTGTTCATAGGTAATCATTTTGAATAATAAAATATTTGTAGTGAGAATGAGCCTGCATCCAGCAACCTTGATTTAATCAGGAAAATACACCATTTATCTCCCCAAGAGTGATAAGACAACATATACCACTGTCCTTTATTGACCACCTAAGTAGATATCAATGCATATAAAAACATGGAAAAGGTCACGTTGCAAATCAGCATGACAATTGCCATAAAATGAGCATTGACTAGATCTATTCCTCTGATACAAAAACCTCAGCCAAAAACATTAAACATGGGTATCCGTAGGCCCCAAAATTCATAAAGAAAAGAAGCACACGAGCATTTAAAGCATACTGTTAAATTGTTAAGAGTTGCAAAGCAACCCATTTATTAGCAGTATTGTACGGAAGTCCATCTACCTAAATACTCCATTGCTCTGAATCATTCAATAATATCCAAACAGTGTGAACTTGAAATGATAGAATCATCCAATAACTTTCATTATATGTAAAATCACGTCCACCAAGAAACCAGTGAAGTACAAAAAAAAAAGCTTAACATTTCCACCCCAACTAAATCTCAAAACCCCTCCTCCTTTGATTACATTTAATTTAGTAACTTACCTGACTTGAAGCAAAATCTCAAAAGGGAAAAAGGGATCAATTTTGAAATTTCGTAGCACATTTGATCTATACTCGGATCAATCAGCAACGTACGGACGTGAAACCAACTATTTCATCCGATCACTGGTGCATACAGCATTAAATCAAATAAACATAAAAGAACAAGATCAACATGCACTGTAGGAAAATTAAAAAAAAAAAAAGAAGAAAAAAAACCAACCTCGAGTTCTGGAAACTCTAGACCATATCTGAAATTGCCGTTTTTGCTCACCACACTCGTTGTACATAGATACACTTGTTATATGCACGCAAATTATGCAGCTTCGGGACTCCACAGAGTGAGAAGGTGGGAATCGAAAGGGAGATGAATGGATGATAATAATTGGTATTCATTTATGGAGAAGTAATGGGAATGATTCTCCGTGAGAGTTTTCATGTGAACGTATCTATCTGTTTTGGAGTGATAAAGACCGAAAACTCACTAGTGCATGAAGGAATATGATTTTAAAAAAAAAATTCTAATTTTTTTTAAAATTAATAATAATAAATAAATAATAACTAATATAATAGTAAAACATTTGAAAGAGAGGAACAAGACTCTCACTTCCTCTAGTCTAAACTCCCCGGGTTGTGATAGAAGGAAAGGCTGTTGCAGAAACTATCGCGTATTCGTGACGAATTGCGTTATTTGAGATATCTGCGTTATTTGATCTATCATATTTATAATAAAAAACAATATTTTTTTTTACAAAATGTAATATTTTTCATAAATTACTTAAATAAAATATTTGTTTGACAAAAAAATTTGTGTTTAAGTAGTGATATGAAGTTATTTAATAATAATTTACGTAGAGAATAAAATCCGGTTTTGGTGGCCCCTGCAATTGAAATACACTTTAATTCAAGTTTTGTTCCAAAATCCAAAGCATGGACACACATGAGCATGCTACAGTTAATTTTTTGAATCGAGAATCTAAGATAAATTTATTAATTTAAAAACTTTCAAAACTAAAAAATAATAAAATATAACAACAAATTAAAATAAATTTGATAAATATATTTATTTAAGGCCTCAAATTTTCACTGCTTCATGTAAACTGGTTAATAACTTTAGCTAATAAAAGTTAAGTTTCATTTATGAATCTAATTATACATAAAACTGTATTATTTCTGATTATCGTTTGTGATAACTGATAAGTGAAGCTAAAACATAAAATTAACTCGAAATTAAAGTTATCAGTCTAATTTTCTCCAAATTTAAAGAGTCATAAAAGTATTTTAATTATTTTTGGAATAAAAAATATATTTGGATTGAAATAGAATTAAAGTAAATTGACTTTGACTTAGAATGGGGGGAGAGTATATATCGGGAGACGAGTAAGGGAAAAAGAAAACAAAGAAAGCGGACAATGGAATGGGAATCTAAACTCTGCTCTCATTTTTCAGAAGCTGTTGTTATCAAACTGACGGCGATTCCCCTTTCTTTGTCCTTTTACCCTCTCTCACTCGTCCCTTATTATTATTATTATTATTATTATTATTGAGTAAAACAAATAAAATGTATAATTAAAATTGAATTTTAAAAAATAATATCAATATTTGAGATTTCATATAAAATTTTCAAATTCCTCGTAATTATTTGACCTCAAGTATAAATTTGAAAATAGAGGGTGTCGTATCTTCTTTTGTTTTTTTTTTTTTTTTGTGTTACTGTTTTTAAACTCGTTAATTAAAAGCTATTATTGTACGGGGATCTCACGTATATCTATAATTTTGGTCAGTCCGTGAATTGTACCACACATGCAAATTATTTTGATAGAATAAAATTATTTTATTTCGTTATTTTTACATGAATTAATCATGAAAACCTCATTTGGTTGATTATCTCTACGTGAATTTTTAGAAATTAAAATTATATTTTTTTTAGTAAATACAACAATTAAGATTGATTTTGACGATTTGGTTTTAAAAATATATATATTGGCAGTAGATAAAGTATTGGGCTAAGTATTACTAATTTGGCAAAAACTTGTGTGACACAGTCTCACAGGTCATATTCTGTTAGACGGATATCTTATTTGAGTTATTCATGAAAAAATGTTATTTTTTATGCTAAGATTATTAATTTTATTGCGAATATCAATAAAATTGACCCATCTCACAGATAAATATTCGTGAAACCATCTCACAAAAGACTACTTTACTGATTTTGATGATCGGAAAAGAATTTAATAATAATACTTTTAAAAAGAAATAGTATACTGCGCAAAGGAATCTAAGATGGGGGCCTACGTAAATTTAGTGCCAAGTGGAGGTGTCACAGTTTTGTCGGCGGTGGGAGATGCTGGATGAGCTGGTTGCGATTGTGTCCATCTGACGATTTTTCAAACAAAGTCTACGATTCAATTAATCAATTATTCGCAGAGATGTTCCAGCTAGTCGAACCGCGACCCTTCTTCAGGCGAGAGCAAGGCGGCTCGCTGCAACCTACCACTAGGTGAGACGAGACGGAACGGGTCGATTGGTCGGAAGCTTACCAACTCAACTAATATGTTTCATTAAAAAGGAGCGGTCGACTCGCGACGATCCAAATGACAAGAAACTCATTATCTCTCACTTAAGAAAAAAATAATTATTCGGTTACTAAGATAAATTTTAAGTTTTAAATCTTCCATAAGGTAAAAATTTGTGTGAAACGATCTAACGGATCGTATTTGTGAGCCGGATCTCTTATTTGGATCATCCATGAAAAATTATTATTTTTTATTGTGGATATCGGTAGAGTTGACCCGCCTCACATATTAGAATCCGAGAGACGCATAAGATTCACTCTTTCCATAATAGCAGTGAACTTTTATATGTCCAAATAAGATGTGCGTGCCCGTATAGAGTTCACATATATTTTTATATCAAATTATGAATGTTAAATACAATATTTGATAACACACTATTTTTCTTTTTTGGATCAATACATGATCACATTATACATATTGGGCCTTGGTTCTAGTTAAATGGTTTATAATTAATCATGTAATTGCATTTTCATGTATAGTCGATGGCAGATAACAAAATGGGAAAATGTATCAAAATGTCGTCCCTAGCATATGAAGAAGGAAACCTGAACTCAGAAAGGATCTCTTCAAGGACCACAAGATAGTTTAGCGCCGTCGTGAAACATAAGTTCTTGACACAGTTAACCGACCGGTGTATCCAACACCATAAATTTCTGGTCCGATGGGAAGTTGTTCATGTCTCAAACACGAACTCAATAAGCTAAACTGAAAAGACTACCTGTCCTGTTGTTTTCTTACCGGATTAAGTGTTAGTCACCGGTTTTCTTAAAAACTCAAGCTAAAATGGACTGAGAATAGTTTATATTTTAGTAATGCACACCGTGTTTGTGCCTGAAACATGAGAAAGACATGCCAACGGCTCTTCTTTCCCTGTCCTATCTTGTGAAAGAAGCAAATCTGTCAGAAAATATCAGTTGTTTTAGAACCAATATGACGTATTTAGAGACATCCCAAAAGTGACTTGAATGAGTAACCTTTTGAAAGCAAGGATTCATCTCTGAACCATATCGCCCATAAACTTGAGAGCTGGGATGCTCCTTATTTCTAGATCCATCAGGTGTGACCGAATTAGTGCCAACTTTGCTAACTCAGGATCTTTTGGGATCATATCAAGAACGGGATTCTGATCCTGAAAGCAACAAATACCAAATCTCACTGCAATAGCCACTGATTCCCGAATGCTCATATTGACCCGTATCTTCACCAATTCTAGGTCCAAGAAACATAAAAAATATTATTAGTCACTGCAAATTTTACCTTGGTTTTCATTGCACGGAACTTGCAATCAGATGCTGACTGAGGCAGCAGTTCGTCGACAACAAGTCTTCGAACTGGAACTTTTTCCTTCAGCAATGATGGACACAATCGTGACAGAGTGTCATAACCAGTATGAAAAATGGTCCTTTTTAAAATTCTTCTACGTTTAAAGGAAAAAATGTTACTTTCTGGTGCAAACTAACATACATATTTTATGATAGTTCTAGCGTACTTGAGCAAAAACCATGAAACTAAAATCCATTTTGCTTAAAACTTTTATGAGAAAAATACAATAGAATACAAATCATCAGGTTATTACAGATGGAATCATCACAATCACAAACTCTGTGGTCTCGGAGTTGCGGAAAAGATCTCGCACTTTTGATATCCTTTCTCTGAGTTGCTCTAGCTTGTCAGTATGCAGAACTGAGGGAAAAACATGAGTTTCAAATATTTAATGAGAAAACCACCTGCAATAACCTTATTAAAACAAGTAAAAGCACAATGACTTGATCTTACAGCATCCTGTTGTGGCTCTCCTTTTCCAAGCACTGATTTAAGGGCTGCAGTAGCTGATGTGATTTTCTTCTTTAGCTGAACCAGAGCAGGAAAGTTAATCGTCAAAATGTCAAGACTCTTATGTGGAAGCACACAATATTTTCATACAGTTTGTTTGAAAAAGTAAAACACACCGACTTAGAAAGAACACAAACACATCCACTTGAGGCTCTTACAACATGAAAGGAAATATTGGATTTCAATTATTTAAAACAGAATCGCTTGAAACCTCAACAATTATTTCTTGAAATACAAAACTTCGAACAGATTAAATAAATTTAGGATGCTGTGATGTACATTCAATTGTGACAAGAAGAGAAGCGAGGCTACAGAATAAATACTAAGAAGATGATGGAATGGCGGTTGTAACAGTGAGAGCAATTGTTTTTGTGAGGCTCGGGACCGAAGAGAGCGGAGGGTGATCGCCGGAGCCATGAGGTGGCACGGACAATGAGCAGCTCCTGGCAGGCTTCTAGGTGGAGGGAACATGAATGAACCGTTCTTACACCAGAAGGAGAGGGATTCCGAGACTGTTCAATGTAATGGACTGTACAGTTGAAGAGGGCTTAAAAGATTTGATTTGTACTACTCATATCACGTATGTGACTATGTGCATCTTCTTTTCGGTAGCTCATCACATAAGAACTTCAAAGTTAAGCGTGCTTGACTTGGGGCAATTTTGGGATGGATGACCTCCTGAGAAGTTTCCTAGGTTGCGTGTGAGTGAGGACATAAGCATGCTGGAAAGACTCGTCTTGGTACAGTGAGGACAGTCGTCAAATCTGGGACGTTACAAGTGGTATCAGAGCCGACCTCTCCGAGTACGGTGTGATTCGGGGACGAACCAAGCGGAAGCTGGTGGGCATGTGAGGCCCGGGGCCGAAGAGGGCGGGGGGTGATCGCCGGTGCCATGAGGTGGCACGGACAATGAGCGGCTCCTGGCAGGCTTCTAGGTGGAGGGAACATGAATGAACCGTTCTTACACCGGAAGGAGAGGGATTCCGAGAATGTTCGATGTAGTGGACTGTAGGGCTTAAAAGATTTGATTTGTACTACTCATATCACGAAGGTGGATCTTTTTTTCGGTAGCTCATCACATAAGAACTTCAAAGTTAAGCGTGCTTGACTTGGGGCAATTTTGGGATGAATAACCTTTTGGGAAGTTTTCTAGGGTGCGTGCTTGGTACAGTGAGGATAGTCGTAAAATCTGGGACGTTACAGTTTTGACTTGGATAATGAGCATCTAAGTGAGTGGCATACGTACACTAATGATCTGACTGAAGAAAAGAAGTTCAATACCCTCGATCAAAATTATATTTAAAAAATCCAGTGGCAAAACTTATGGTATCAGTAATCAAGTAGCTTTGACACTAGAAGAAATGTGGGGCAAAAATCAAAGAAGAAAGAAACCGTGAAGCCTGGGTTTTGTGAACCGGTAAAAGAAAACTTGGCGTATGACAGAGGAGAAGCAAAAGAATTTCAAGTTTTGGTACCATATGTTCATTATCTATCAACTAGTAGGAAGTAAAGAAGATTTGATTGGAGTAAAATGAAAAATCTCGAATTTTTATGCTAAGTGTCCAATATGCAAGAATTTGTAGGTACATCATTATCAAACAGTAAGCCTTACAATGCACTGAGTCACTGACATTTTCACATCTACAACTGTATACTTACCCTCGTCATCTTGCCTACGGATGCATCAAAGAAATCTGGTAACGAGAGCGATCGAAGTGTATGATCCTATAGCAAACAGTTTATCCATGCTTCCACAGCCACCAGACAAGGAATAAAGAAGAAAACACACAATTCCTTACTGTGGGAGCCATATAAAAAACATTTCGACTAAATCTACAGTACTCTGGTGACTCCACAAATTGCATAACCTGCAAGATCACTGCATAGTTTCAACAGCAATGACACATAACATCTAGAGTCTGCACAAATAAGATAATAATATATCATCAACAGCAATTTGCAAAACCAGACTTTTGAGACCAGTGATATTTAACATTGAACTGAGCCAGAAGGTCAAGAGTTCAAAACTCCTAGTGGCCAACTCTATTCATTAATATGATCTTAGATGTTTATTTTTTAAAACATGTTTCCTGAAACTTGACCAGCATGGATATGTACACCCTGGAAATATGATCTTGGATGTTTATTTTTTAAAACATGTTTCCTGAAACTTGACCAGCATGGATATGTACACCATGAATATTAATTTCGGGTACATATACCCTCAATTTTTTGAATTACAAAAGATGGGACATGATAAAGTATAAAATTTTTACAGGATACCTACAAATGCTCAAACTTTAGAGACATATGGTTTCAAACAATAACAAAAAAGACTGGGTTAAGTGCAAGGATTATGAAGATAAAGATAAATCAACAGTGTTTTCTTTCAACTGCTCTGCGAGCACTCCAAGGCCCATAGAATCCATAAAATGTTTAACAATGCTTTCACCATGTTGACTAGCAGATTGAAATTCTTCCCTCATTCTCACTGGGTTTACCTTTGACAGTAATGAGACTACATCATGTCATATCCGCTAAAACAAGTAAATGGAACATGAGATCTAAAGCACGTTTTTTGATTCAAATATGGATACCTGAAGGGCATAAAGAGGAGATTCCATGCCTTGCCTCAAACAAGCACCCCTCCAGTTAAATGCTGTGAGCAAACCACAATTGGATTATATGACACTGTCTGTACGAGTTACAATTTCTGACTAAAACATCAAGAAAATACAGGAAATGAAAGTCATTACTTGATCAAAAGAATCACTTAATGAGTGAGCAGGGTCGGTAGAAATAACAATAGTTGGATGGCCATGGTTGGAAAATTTTACATCCAGAGACGCTGCACAACTTGTTTTTCCAACACCTCCTTTCCCACCTAACATGTAATACTTCCTCTGCACCCCAAATTCATCTCATCAAATCCAGTAACTTCTTCCAGAGCAGTAGTCACAAAAGATCTCGCTGCAAAATAAAATGTACTCTAGATTTATGAAATTATCCGGCGCTGGCTCATTCGAAATCCACATCTTGTCAGACCAAAGGTAGGTTGATATGACATACCAAGCACCACACCCCTCTAGCAACACCGAAACAAATTAATTAGCATAAAAAACATTGCCATGATTATCAGTTTATTGCATTGGCAGCATTGGATTGATTACCATAATAATCAATTTATTGCATTGGCAGCACCGATTCTATCTGTAATGTCAAAAACATAACATTTATACCTCACAACACCATATTATCCATTCCTTTTCTACCCCAAAACACAATATCATCAACAACCATAGACACTACAATGGAAAGAAACTAAAAGCAATCGTGAACACATTCATCCCCGTTGGAATTAACACGTCCACAGACACACTTAATAGACAAGCCAGAAACGGGCACTAGAACTCGAAATTGAATTAAGAAAATATGTCATATACCCACGAGAAACAAACACGAAAATGTACACACACAAAAAGATGCTTACTTGTATTCAAGCGTAAACCTTGGAACTGGGTTAGCTGCTTTGGGTAGACATGAGAATCGAAGTAGCTTAAAAAAGTTTCACTGATTTTAGCAGATGAAGAGGTGCGGAACTGGGATTTCGATACGCGATTGAAAAGAGAAGACATGGTCATTTTTCATGTTTCCGCAAATCCTGCAGACAGCAGCTTTTTTGCGAGGAGAAGAAACACGAAGTCGAAGAGAGTATTGGCAAACTAAATGGGCCGTGAAAAGTTTACAAGGCCCACATTAACAGAATAGGGCCGTCAGTAAGAAAAATCCGCTTTTCATTTTTTGTTATTCTGTTAATTTTTTTTTCAATTTAATCGTTATTTATCACAGATCTGACATAAAAAATAATAATGATATTATATAAAACAATAAAAATATGATGCGATATATAATATTGTTGGCCTGAATTCAGATATTGTTGTCATGTCCTAAGCCACGTAAGCATTCTGGCAAAAAAATAAATTAATATTTATTAAAAATTGAAATATAGAAGATCAAAAATTGTAAATTGACAATAAAATCAAACCAAAATATAAAAAAATATATGCAAATTACATGAGAAAAATATAATTTTCTCAATATCAGATGAGAATATAGGAGGATTTCCTGGACCAAATGTTTACAAATTTATTATATAATCTCTAACTAATTATAAAAAATACATTAGAAAAATATCTTTAAAATTCTAAAATTTAATATAATCCATAATGTTTTCTCTAAAAAATTGTCATACATGACAAAAAATAATTTACATGCGATATGAAAAAAAATAATATTTTAAAGCATATTTCTGAAAATAATTTTTCACTAAGTGAACACAATCATCATGTGGAGGGGGGACGATGGATTCTTGGGGCGATAGCGATCCCGGAGCTTCTGCTAAGAAACATGCATGATTTTGCGCAGGACATAGAGTCTCTCGTGGAGTGGATCTGCCAGCAGTTGCCCACTCTGGTTCCGTGAGGAAATCAATGGCACGCATTGGCAAAGCATCCGCCATTGTTGAGAAGATACCTAATGACTTTGAGTTTCAATACTTGTTGCCGATTATATGAAGACATTAAGTGAATTTGTACGTTTGTGATGAAACATGTTCCAATAATTTATCACGAAGCAATAACAACAACAACAGATTTTGAGGAAAATGGATAATTAGTTCTGCAAATTAATTTATCAAATAATTTTTTCGAAATTATTTCTATCCGCCATTCCCACTTCATATACCGGTTGTTAAGAACAGTAGGAAATGGAGAAAATATTACATTATCGTAATCAATGTTCTGTACAATTCTTATCTAAGAGTTACGGTATATATCAAACTATCTCAAATTCAGTTTAATTTCAAAAATATATTTGGGATAGTTTTATAATCTCAAAAATAATATGTAATCTCGTTTTACTTATAACATTTCTTGTTAAATAATTAATGAAAATGAAAACATGCACGAGTTTGACTAAAGCTAACGTCTTATTTTGCTACTTAATTTCAACACTGGCAAACCAATTAAAACTAACGGGAAATTGGCCTTCAGTTCTCAGCCGTCGATTTTTTTTTGTGTTCAGTCTCTGGGTACTTTTTTAGTACCACGTTTCCACATTGAGGATTTTTCACCAACTTCTCCAACAACTAACCTACACAATTTCAACCTGATTAATTATCTTCATATTTTTTCTTATAATCATTAATCATGATTATAACTAGGTATAATGCTTTTATGAATTCAAAAGTATGGACAATGATAGCATATAAGTATTGGAAATTTCAAGATTGCAAATTTGGTGGAAATACAAGTCAGAAAAAGCAACCACTAGTCAATAAGCACACGTTTGCATTAAGCCAAACTTTCCTTGTTTCCACTTTCCACCGTGAGTTGTTCCACTATGTGAATATTTTGTCATATTTGGGGCATAATGGATAAGCTAAGCAATAAACTAACATGTGAAATTAAACTCCTCTCGTGTATTAATCATTCGCAATAAATGACTAAATCAGAAACAATAATCTTCACCATTCCCAGAATCCGTTCATACTTTTGGGTAAAGAATGATAGATGAGATCTTACTTATGTGAGCATTATCCTCGCTTCATTTCAACAAGTAAGATCTTACTACACATACAATTTCTAAAAAAAATGGATCCTATATATACATGGGCAAATCTTGGTCATCTATCCTATCATGAAGGCAATATCTACATAGTAGGATGAAATAAACCGGTAACAAATGAATGGTTAACTCTACAAGGACAACGTATTAAAAAACTTCTTTGCACGAACCAAAAAAACAAGAAGTCCGAGAAGATAAAAAACGACCAAACCCATATTTTTATTGCCGCTTGCAAACCATAATTATTCTCTATGTCACGATTCGATTTAATTACGTGTAAAAGTAGGATACTAATTGAAAATTATGATTAACGTAGTGATTTGTAACTAAAATTATTGTCAACTTTGAGTTAAACAATGTTAGAAACAATAATTTGTATCAATATCTTATTCTTCTGACCATACTTGTGCCAACAAGACTCTAATATCATGGGTTTGACAAAGTATTTACATTATTTTAAAAAAAAAGCATTTGGTCTACAACATAATTAGTTTTAATTATCATAAAAGGAAAATATAGTCATCCCATTATTTTAGAGTGTTTGCAATATATTATGATTTGAAGAGGTGATTAAATTTATAGGATTCCGAAGAAATAAAAAAAATTAGAAGTGAATGTTCAGGAAACGAATAGTGTTTGAAATAATTGATTGTAACATTAACTTGTTATTAAAATCACTTTTGTATAAGTAAAATCGTATCTATAGATATATAATTAGCTTTTTAAGTCAAAAGTCAATAATATTTTTTGATTGATTGTAAATATTCAATGTATTGATTTTGGTAGAAGCTTCTGAGTTGAATTTGTATCGGAGAGAATGATAAGAATAGCAAAATTAACTTATTAAATATCAACTAACAACTTGTCCGTGAAACTATTTACTTTAGCTTCCCAAAGTCACGTGTGGACATATATCTCTTCCAAAGACTGCTATTTTGCCTTAAATTACTTTATTTATACTTTAATAAATATGGGGTAATTTTCCTTCTATTTTCTTATTATATACTTTTTCTATCATATTTTCCAGTGGTTTGTAAATTTTGATAAAATAATTTCCTGTTAATTTATTTGATTCATTAAATCAAAATATTAGGGTGCAAGATTTGAGTGATTTTTTTTAAGGACTTGTTGTTATAGTTATTTACAAAAAATCATCGGATGATTTTTGTTGAAATAATTGATATCAAGAAAATTTGAAAATAATGCAAAAAAAAAAATTAAAGTTCTACATTTTTGGATTCCAGTTTTATTTAAATATAAGTGATTTGAGTTGTGGAAAAAAAATTAAAAGGTCTATTTAACTAAATAAAGCTGGCTTACCTCATTTCACACTTTTGCATTCTTGCATTGTCGTTCTCCTCTTCCCAGATTCAGGCGTCTCCTGCTATTTCTCCAGCGAACTCACGTCCTCTGTTCCGGCCCCCTTTTCCTTCGTCTTATTCCCGTAAGTTCTCTTTTCATATTATATACATATATCAAATTCTACCTCCTCTATCTCTACCTCTGGTGCAAACGCTCGTGGCTTCTTCAGAAATAGATCGAGGTAAATCGTCGTAAATAAATCAATGATATTGTCTCACAAAAAAATTTATTCTGAATATATGTTGAAAATTAAAATAATCTGAAAATTTAAGACAATATTTAAATCGAGTCAAGTAAAGTTAAAATGTTAATGATAATTAAGCTGTGAACAATAATTTTTGGCGAGTGCTGTCTAAATCACATATTTATTTATTTTCACCTCTGACTAACCAATACAACGCGGAGCCATCCCTCTTGTTTTAAGTTTTTAAAGCTATATTTCCAATGGAATACTAGACCAGTCTATTTTAAATCTCATTGAATCCTTCCTTTCCACGCTGAATTTTGGGTTGAATCTTCGATCTCTCTATGAATCCATCAACCCTAAATTCCCACCAATTCTTCCCACTTTTTCGGATACGCATCGCGGATTTCAAGATCTTGCTTTGTTATGTGTAAGACGAAAATGGCGATCAAAGCATCCGAGCCGGGACCGAGTCCGACTCCTCGACGCACCAGTTCATCTCCGGCAGCCCGAAGAAAATCATCGTCCAGATTACATGCGGACAAACCCTCATCAACGTCTTCTTCGAGCTTCCCGGCGGGTCGCCTGTCGAATCCTTTCAACACCACCACCTCCCTGTCTTCCTCCACCACCTACAGGCTTGATACGTCCATTGCCACTACCTCTGCCGACAGCCGCACCTCCTTGTCCAGCCTCCTGGACAACCTCCCTGAAAGCACCACAATTTACGACTTCTCCGAAATCCGCGCCGCCACGAATAATTTTCTCGGCAAGAGGTTCTCCTCCTCCTCCTCTTCTTCCCAGTCCTGGCGCTGCGTTCTGAAAGGGAAAGACGTCGTTGTTTTCCGGCGCAAGCTCCTTAAATCCATGTCGAGTTCGGATGTACAACAGAAGCTGTCGGTGATAAGCAGAAGCCACTTCACAAGCATAGTCAAGCTCCTCGGAGTTTCCATTTCCGGCGAGTATATTTACCTCGTGTATGAATTCGTGAAAGGATCGGACTTGGGTGTCTGCCTGAGGAACAAGATGAATCTGGATTTTACAATTCTTTCGACCTGGATGTCGCGTATTCAGATTTCCACGGATATAGCTCATGGGCTTGATTATATACATAATACGGCGGGATTAAACATTGCTATGATCCACAAGCACATAAAGAGCAGCGGAATTATTGTTACCGAGCCTTCTTTCAATGCCAAGATTTGCCATTTCGGTGCGGCGGAGCTTTGCGGCGAGACGATGGGGGAGGGGAGGCCAGATGCGGCCGCGGCGGATAGGAAATTCGAGGGCGTTAGAGGGTACATGTCGCCGGAGTTCCAGTCCACCGGCGTGGCGACCCAGAAGTCCGATGTTTACGCATTTGGGGTTGTGATTCTTGAACTGTTAACCGGAGAGGAGCCGGTGAAGTACAAGTTGATAAACGGTAGTTACAGTAGGACATCGGTGATCGATACGGCCAGGGAGGTAGTGGATGGCGGTGGCGACGAGGGGGTGGAGGGGAGATTGAGACGGTGGGTAGATAGAAGGCTGAAGGATTCTTTCCCGGTGGAGGTAGCGGAGAGGCTGACACGTGTGGCGTTGCAATGCGTGCAAGAGGATCCGGATAAAAGACCCGAAATGAAATGGGTCTCGGGTAAGATATCGAAGCTTTATTTGACATCGAGAATTTGGGCCGACCGGGTTAAGGTCCCCACTGAGATTTCAGTCTCATTGGCACCCAGATAGAGGTAGCTTCATGACAATTTTTTTTAAAAAAAAATCCAATAATATTATTGGTTTATAATTGTACTAGTATTTAACCCGTGCGATGCACGGGCTGATATTTTTAAAAATCGGTGAAAAATGATTAGATATTTAAATTGAACAAAATAATATAATTATAAAAAATAAAAATAAAACTATTTTTTCGCTAATTTTAAAAAACTTTCTTAAATACAACGCATGTCGATTAATTTTTGTGCCTAATAATCACTATCATATATCAAAATTTTAGATTGTGTTAGCCTAAGGCAATGACATGATTGTTATCATGTTTAATATATTGATATCGACCACCAACCTTAATACAAATTTAATTTTTTAATTTCCGAGAAGCTACATATTATAATTGTTTAACATATGACAAAAAAATATTTTTAAATCATATTCATTAAAATTAATGAAAAATACTTTTTTAAAAATTCAGTAATTTCGTCTAAATCCACATTCACCAACGATTTTGTGACATGACACATGTTTGACACATTTGAATGATAACAATAATTGTTTCATCAATATCTTTATCCAAATGGGTTGTGATTTTTGTTGAGGATCGGGTTGAGTTTAGAAGGGGGGTTGAATAAGCTCAATAGCCAACTTATTAAATTCTTCGAATGATGTGCTAAAATCCTGTTAGAGATTTTAACGATTCTTGTTCAAGTATAAAAACCAGCAGATCACTAAATAATGTGCGGAAAACGATCTTTTGGTTAGTGGGTGAAAAATGATAAAGCCGAAAAGCAGTAGATAACACAAGGATTATTTCTGGAAGTTCGAAGATGTATCTTCTACGTCTCCCCTTCTTCTGTTTCCAGAAGGTATCACTAAAAGATTTTGGTGAATACAACACAACAATTGTACACACCCACTTCAATAGGACTTACCCTTCGCCTATTGAAACTCTTAGCTTTACAACTCAACTTCTTGAATAATCTTAACTTCTGGAAAAGACTCTTTTCCAGTTACAAATTCTTCTATCAATGAATTGATGAAATGAATAGCTTAAGAAGATATGACTGAAGTAGCTAGCACAATATGATCTCAATGATCAACAGTATGCAATGAAGCGTGTTCTGCCTTTTTCAGTGTTGAGCTCTTTTAAATAACTGAAAGTTCTAACAATTGCTCAAATGATGTTTTTCAATTCAGATAGTTGCTCAATGCTACGGTAGTCTTTCACTAAATCCTTCATCTCCATATATAGGCTCTATTCAATGTTTAAAAAACTGAACGGCTCTTTTCTTTTGGTGGTTCAGCTTTATTAATTAAAATGGACCCTGCAGAATACATCAAAAGTAATCAGTTGCAGTTTATACCAAAAATGGTATACCGTCTTAAATGTTCTTGTATAGCATTTAATGGCATTTAACGAAGCAATAAATGCTGCTATCATGTTAATAAATCAACGGTAATATTTTAGAGATTTTGAGATACGCAAGATTCTGTTAGTGTATATTTCGAATTTTGTATCATTCTAATTCTAGTTTTAGCTAAGAAATTATTCGAGCAAGTTTTTAGTGTGATACCAGTACTTCTGGTTTTTACAATATCTACTGGTTTTGTACTAATCCAACATCTACTGGTTTTTCCTTAGCAACTTCATTCTAACAATTTTGCGCGATACAGGTACTTCTGTTTTATAACGTCTACTGGTTCTACTGGTTTTGTACTAATCCAGCATCTACTGGTTTTTCCTTAGCAACTCCACAATAATTTTAATTCTAACAATTTTATTTACAAAATCTCTTCATAATAAACACAACAGCCTATTATTTCGAAAGAAAAATGAAACATGTGATCATAAGTTAATTATGTATAAAACAGAAAAGTTATTTTATTAAAATTTATTATGTGTATTTCAAAACAATGTCAATATATTTTATGAGGTGCTTTTTAATAAGATGTTCACATTCTTTAGAATTGGTTTAATAATTTCCATTACAGGAATTTTATATTATCATGTATCTGTGAACTTTGTCATATAGAAGAATATCACATTAGTAATACGTAATAATCAAAATTTTATACAAATAGATGAATAATATTTTTTACTTCTCGATCATGAAAGGTATATTTCAAACTTAATGTCTAGTTGTTCTCGTTGTTTCCATATGCAGGTAGTTCATAACAACGAACAAATCTAAATTTAAATTAACATTACATCTTGGAAAGATTCAACTCAATTTTGGATTAGATAAATTTAGTAAGATAAATAGAATAAAAATAATTTCTAATATAATATAAAATATTGCATTATTTATAATTTAAAATCCAAATAAGACATCCCAAGGGACAAAAACTATACATTGGATGCTCTTGACAGAATTATACCATACATTTTTTTTTTTTTTGAATTCCTAAACTAAGGGGTGGGGGATCGAACTCATGCCATTTGCATGGGCAATACAGATGAGAACCATTGGGCCACAGCCCTGGTCTCAGAATTATACCATACATAACTCTTTTAAATTATGAAAATCTCGAATTGCATGCATTCAGTGTCAAACATTTCTGATTATTGAGGGTAATATATATATTTATTGAGAGTAATTTAATGTCAATTTGAAACTATTTTGAATCTATCTCTTTTAGTTTTTTTGTGCTATCTTATTTGAATTTTGAGGAAGAGAATTTAAATTATACAATATACATATGGTTTTGGAAGAAAACTACAACGCATTAATTCTTTCAAATTAAGATAATTTTGAAATAATATGTTTTTGGGATAAAAAAAAATTATGATTACTAAATGATAAATTAATGTTAATTGGAAAACCTTGTTGTAGTGATAACTTTTAACACTCAAACAATTTTATTTTAGAAAAAATAAATAAACTAATTAGATATTGTATTTCTTTTTCAGTAAGTAACTTGGGCAGAAAAATTACTTAAAATTGAAAAAATTATTTTTGAATGATTTACCTCATGAGTGATACTGAACATTGCAACCATTTGTTTTAAATTTATTTATGCAGTTTTAAATTAAACTGATTGATATAATCAATGCAAAATTTTTAATATAGTTTATTTTCAATAAAGTTTAGTTTTAATTTGAGTAAAAAAATAAAAAAACATATCATACATAAAATCATTTGAAGTAATATAAAAATTATTTAAATTTAAAATTGAATTAAATGAAGTGATATAATCAATGTAAACAATAATTGGAGTGATCATTTATTGCAGTACATACATGTCAATATTCATGATAAATCTTTCCTTTTTTAAAAATGATATTTTTGCGGGAAATTACTATTTTTGACAAAAACTATGTTTATATATATATATATATATATATATATATATATATATATATATATATATATATATATATATATATTTGAGTAAAAAAATAAAAACATATAATACATAAATTAAATTTGAATTAATATAAAAATTAATTAAATTAAAATTGAATTAAGTGAATTGATACAATCAATGCAAACAATAATTAAAGTGTTAATTTATTGCAGTACACGTATATCAATATTTTCTTTTTTTAGAAATGACATTTTGGCGGGAAATTACTATTTTTGACAAAAACTCTGCTTTTATATATATATAGATAGGAAAAAATTAGTGTGAAACAGTCTTACGGGTCGTATTTCGTGAGACATATATCTTATTTGGGTCATCCATGAAAAAATATTACTTTTTATGCTAAGAATATTACTTTTTATTGTGAACAGATAAAGATTTGTTAGACCGTCTCACAAGATACTTACTAAAATTTATATTATTAAGGTCGAGACATAAATATTCTGGTATGGCTTATCAGATCAGATTTTTTCCTAATTTTATACCAACATTCTATATAAACAGCTATTTCTCAACGCATTTCTACATATTTTTAATGAATCATAATATTTCGCTATTGGATAAATATTATTATATGTTGTCCCAAAGTAATGAGGACAACGATTTTGGCATCTCTTGTCAATAACATCACATTCTCTATTGTACAGAATACGTGTGATGTGGAAGCGTCGGGCAACATATTTATCATATATTGTTTGGACATTGCTCTCAGAAAAAAAAATCATATAAATAAATTCTTAGTGTCCATTAATATCTACACTCAATTAAGAATGATAAATCAATGACATTGTTTTCCTACTAATAAAACAAGAACTACTCAAAGATCTAATTGGATATGGAGTTTGGATTAAAAGATTTCAAATATATTTTTGTTGTTTAGAGAAGTAAAACAGTAATATTTAAATATATTTTTATATATTTACATAATATTTCATGTTAATAAGAATATATTTCAAGTTCACTCAATATTAAAAAATCCATTCTAATTAAATTATGCATCACTTTACGTTTCAACTAGATAAATACATAAATGCACATAAATGAAGTAAAATTTGAGTACCCTTTCTTCAAGGAATGTAGAACATGTGCAGAACATAGCTCATCATATTAGAAATAAATTTGCTATGATTTCTTTGATCAAACCATTCTAGCAAGAATTGAGGACATCATCCATTGATGGCTAAGCATAGGATCTTCTTCAACACATGATCTAGCTAAGAGTGTTAAGCATAACGCTCCCCCCATAGAGTAGTCGTCTTTCAAACAAGGATCGACTAGATGTCTCGACTGATCGAAGCCTTATGCAATCCGAAAGTAAAATCATTGAAGTTTCACAAATAAACTAAAAAATAACGTAATGACAATGTAAAACTAATATCATCTGAATATTTAAAAATAGTTTATAGCCTTCTATTATACATTATAGCCTTTTTTAGTTTAATAATCCTAAAATACCATTCTTTCCATTTTCTCCATCTCAATAAAGTAATATAATTTATTAGAATAATTTAAATAAACTTATCTTATTGTAATATTTCTAAATAAGTATAATTTTTAAATGACAAGAAAAAATTGATGTTAATCATTAAAGAATAATAACAATTAAAGCCATACTTTTATTATCTGTATCTCAGATACTTACATTACACAGGTTATGCACAACTAAACAAATAATTCAATCTTCTCTAAAAAAATTAATTCAATAAAAATTAATAACTCAAATATAAAATTAAATAATCACAAATATGTCATTTTTTAAACAATATTATTAGCTAAGTAAAGACTTAATTTATTAGTTTTTGAGTAGGTCTCATGTGAGACCGTCTTACGGATCACAATCTGTGAGACGGGTCAAATTTACCCATATTCACAATAAAAAGTAATACTCTTAGCATAAAAAATATTACTTTTTCATGGATTATTCAAATAAAAATTCGTCTCACAAAATACGACCCGTGAGACCGTCTCACACAAGTTTTTGCCTTAGTTTTTTCACTAATAGAATGTAGGCAAAAACTTATGTGAGACGGTCTCACGGGTCGTATTTGTGAGACGGATCTCTTATTTGGGTCACCCATGAAAAAATATTACTTTTTATGCTAAGAGTATTACTTTTTATTGTGAATATGGGTAGAGTTGACGCGTCTCACAATTATGATCCGTGAGACGGTCTCACATGAGACTCACTCTATAATGTATTGCTTGAATTATTATTATTTTTTAAAATTATCTAAAAAAATTTCATCTCAAGATTCTTAGAGATGAAAAAATATAATATAACATTGAAAGAAAGAAAAAAAAATAAAATATGAAAATTTGGTATTTAAACATAGAGTGAGTTTCATGTGAGACCGTCTCACGGATACTAATCTGTGAGACGGGTCAACCCTACCCATATTCACAATAAAAAATAATATTTTTTCATGGATGACCCAAACAAGAGATCTGTCTCACAAATACGACTTGTAAAACCGTCTCACACAAGTTTTTACCTTAAACATATACTATTAAGGATTTGAAATTATATAATTTTTTTTAAATAATTTTTTTGTGATGAAATAAAGTATCTTGAAGGTTAGATTTGTCCATTTTAAATATAACAACACAAACTAGAGTGGAGTTAACAATTTGTGGAGAGTTTGATAAATTATTATGATTTTGATTTCTCTTATCAATAACTTTTCGGTCGAGTTTGTCACACACGACTTGTTCAATATAATTTATCTTACTATCGTAGTTTACTAACCATTATGTTTAGGGGTGTGCATTCGGTCGGTTCGAACCGAATTTTATTTTGATAACCGAACTGATCGAATTAGTTTTAATAACCGATCATAAATTAATCGAATTAAAATCGGAAATTAACCGATTTTTTTTTTGAAAAAATAAAACTAAATATAAAAACATTAAAAATATTATAAATTATATAATAAATCTATTTTTTTAAAAATTAATTTATTATTCGGTTAGTTCGGTTAATTCGATTAACCGATTTTTTTTTTACGAAAACTGAAACTGAACCGAATTAACCGATTTTTTTAAACTTTCAAAACCGAATTTCCGAAATAACCGAACCGAATTTTCGAATTGTCTCGGTTCGATCGGTTATTTCGGTTTAATCGAGATTTTTCTCATTCCTAATTATGTTAGTTCGAGATTTATTTAATACGCATAAAAAAAACAACGACTTCGGATTTTCACGTAATAAAAAAAAACACACGATGAGAAAATAACATTATGTCATTAATTCTGAAATTTGATTATAAATATAATATTGTAATTTGCATATCCAACGATTAGGTTGTCTTAATTGTTCCAGTTGGAAACCTTTGCGATTCTTTTTCAAATGATAGTTTTTCTATACACATGATATACAATATAATATAGGAATATGACATACACGGTGTGTCTATGAATATATAATATGACATGAGATCATAAATAAAAATTTTAAAAAAAAGTAACTTGTTTTTATTTTTAAATTTTTTATTAATTTTAAAATTAAAATAATAAAAAATATATATTTACTCTATTATAAAGTTTTGGAATGTAAAAAAACTGTTTTGGACCTAGTGTTACATCTATATATATATATATAAATAGATTTATTGACAAAATAAGAAATTTTCTGTCCAAATTAATTACTAAAAAAGAAAATATAATTTTTAATTAGTTTATTTAATTTTTCTTTAAAAAATTAGTTGAGCATTAAATTTTTTTTTTTTTGACGAAGTTGAGCATTAAAAATTATAACTTAAAGAATATTTTCTAATGAACATTAAATTATCATTTAGTAATCATAAATTTCTTTCAAAATCATATGTATATTGTATCTCTGTCTTCTTAAAATTCAAATAAAATAGCCCGATAAAATTAAAAGAGAGATATTCAAAAAGTTTCAAATATACATTAAATTATCCTCGATAAATATGAAAAAATTAACGAAAAAATAATTTCTTATTTTTAATAATATCATCCATGAAATATATACAAATATAAATTGCATCACAGTGCGAAAGGGAAAAGTTAATCGGGAAAGGGGTTAATAAATAGGATAGATAATAATAATATATATTCATAATCACTGTGCTTACGTTGTGCAATCACGGATATAATTCCTTCCCGGTCTTGATTTATCTCCTCTGAAACCTTTGGAATTCTATACTTACAACCCTTTTCTTGCTACAATCTAGGGTTTTTTGTTTGCGCTTATAAGGTACATTTTTTGAACTTTGTTTGCTTGAGCTTTTTGTTAATTTCTCCTTGTTGAGTTTCTGCTTGCGTTGCTGTGGACTGTTGTTTGTTTTGTTCTGGTGGGTTTTACTAGAACAATGTTTATATGTTCTTATTTATTCGTACATACCTGGTTTTTTACTTTGTATAGAAAAGATGTTTGGATTTCTAAAAAATGTTTGGATTTTAGGAGTTTTTTTTTTGTGATGTGTTGTGTTGTAACTGTGGATTTTTGGAGTGGAAATGTTAAATATATGTGAGTCATGACAATGAAAAGTGATGGTTGGGTGATTTGAACGAGGTTTTAATTTATCTATTGGCATTGAAGATTTCAAGAGAAAGCATCAAGTTCAGACATAAGTTGGTAGTATTTTTTTGCAATTTTTTTAATGAGTTTATTTCGAGATCGATGTTGTCTGAAAATTTTAGGCTTCCGAATTTATGGCTACAGCTGAAGTCGAGGATGATTAGTGAAACTCAGATCGGGCAAACATTTCAAGGATGAGTTGGATGGCAGTGATTTGAAGAAAACACCAAGTAATGGAAAAGATATGTCGCTACACTGTTCGCAGAAGTCCTAGTGCCTTGATAAGGGGATGCCACCTTGGACACCTCCAGTGAAAAGAAAATCTGAAGGATCTGAAAACAGGGTACACCGAGTCTTATGAGAATTTCTAATAGGACGAATAAAAATGTATCATCAAGTTCTTCTGGTTCCCAGCAATCTGCAAAAGAACTCGGACTCTTGGGTCAAAGGGAGAAAGAGAACTGCGAGCAGGCAATGATGGAATCTAATAAAGCTAAACTTGACGTGGATTCTCATTTTATGAATGAAAATAAAATGAATGCCCGTACTTTCAAGGGGTTATTTAAAAGACAGCGCGTTATGAAAATTGCTGTAGGTAAACATTATTCCATACGAATGAGCCACTTTCTCTTGCATTGATACCTTTTAATAATGGAAAATTCTTTCACATTTAATCTTCTAACCTGTTAGTTCTATCATCTTTGTTATCTTTTCTTATTATTAAAAAGTTGTAAAATTATGCGTTAATGCTTTCCTGCTCCACTTCGAACCGTGCTTGTTGATTCTAACTATGGTAACTAACTGGAGTTAGATTGGAGATCTGATGCATGCGATTATTCCTAAATCCTAACACAATGAGTTTTAATGATGTCGTAAATATTTTTTATGATATCTTATGTTAGATGTTGATGTGACACCGGACAAACCCAATATATCATCTCGTGTTTGTGCTGACGACCCAGATAGATATGGTGTAAAAGATTCCGAGAAAAGTAATAAGGTTTCTGAAAAACTACCAGAAAATCTTTTGTCTATTAATATAGATGTTCCTGAGCCAGAAGGCTCAACTTCCTTGGAAATAACACAAATTGGCGCAATACATTCAGAAACTGATGAAAAATTTATGGGCGCAAAAGGTATGATGGGCACAAGTGCACAACATATATACATTTGGATTTTACGGTAATCAGTGCTACTAAGACTTTTATACTGGCAGTTGTAGTGAGTATTCCATCAACATCAACGAAATGTGAGAATCAAGGTCTTCTGGGGACTTGTTTTCTATGCTCCAAAATAAAAAGGTATATTTCCATATTCAATCTGGATAAGCCTAATTTTACTGGCGCGTGTTTTAGAAGTTTTATGAATATTGAGTTGCGACCAGCATGTGGTTACATCTTTGCTTTTGTATGTGCTGCATCGACTGTTCATCATCTAACTAGCAATAGCAGGTAGATTGTTCTTTGTAAATTTGTTATGTTTAATGCTCATAGACATTAAAAGACCATAAAGCTCACACCTAGGGGAATGGGAGTGGGAATGGGATACAACAAGTGACAGAGAACTGACATGCAGCTTTATGACTCATGAAATCAATAAAGCTGCTTAGCGTTTTTTGAATGCTACGTCCAAATAGGCCTTTTCTGTTTCTTTTCTTCTTTTTTATGGGGTGGGGGTTGTTTTCAATTGAGCCCATAACAAATATCAACTGTGCTAAATATAATTCAAAAAGCAACCTGCTAAGTTTTACTTATGCTTAAGACGTGCCATTTCTTGGTGTTTCTGTTAAATGGGAAGATTTATTAATTGCAACGTCCAATTACTTATTGGTAATTTATTAAGCACTTTTATGGATCCTTCTTCAAGAGTTTGAAGCCCAACAAAACATTAGGAATGCTATAACTGGTGTTATGACCTGTGACAGATGCCAATGGAAATGTTTGCTGATAACAGTTGTATTCCTCTTGCGAAAGGACCATTCATGCATTTTTATGTTTGAACATTGTAGAGGACCTCTAAAAGTTCTCTAGTTAAAGAATCCATTGTGGTGCCAGATTTACCATGTTTTATCTCTGGTCAAGAAGTGCAAATAGATTGCCCTTGGTTAACTAAATGTTAACTAGGTTCATTGTCAGTTTATCTAGATCTCTGGATGGGATGCATAACCTTAGGTCATCAAATGGAGGATTTTCTTGTCTGAAAATGGAAAAGAAAGTTCAAATCTATTATTTCCTGGGAGTAGTTCTCTTGGCCACACTGGAAAACAAAAAACCATAAACCATTAGTTTTTTTTAATACTTTTTAAATATAAAATCCCGGTTGTTGATGCTGTTATATGTTTTTTAATGATGTCTCCACTTGCTAATGCAACACAATCATTGAGGATGGGCCTTATTTTATGATCTTGTTTGACATGTTTTTGTTACTTCTAGTTTCCAGGGACACTGTTTTTTTTGCTTGCTTAGTTTTCGACTTACATTGCATGCACAACTGTATATAAGATTGCATTTCCTTCATGCAACCCTCACACCACAAAACAAAACAAAAAAAATGATGATGCAAGGAGAGCAAAGAATATCCATCTTTCTTGAACTGAACACTATATGATTTATCCTGCAGGATTAATTGCGATTCACCAAAGCAGGAACTGTGCTCTTGTAGTGATGTGGTAAATGAGGACATAGGCCGCAGCTTGTCTACTCATGAGGTTGGTCTTTCAATTGCTACAATTTATATAACATGTACATTTTATTATTTATCAAGTCCTTTAATCTGTTCAACTGTAATAGTATTTTTTTTTTGTTTTTTTTTTTTGCAAGTTTATTTTTATAGTATGCTTTGTCGACTTATCCAAAATCACTATTTTGGTCATTATCGTAGAAATGCCGAAAACTTATATTTCAATTCATAAAAGTAACAAGAATTTTTTCTCAACTATTTCTGTGTGAACGGCAAATAAATCATCATTTTTGAATACATCTTTAGTTGTAGGAATTTTTGGATGAATTGATGGTGGTTACTGACATGTTACCGTGCAGTTAAATTGAGAAGGAATACATTGTTTGCTACATACACACACATATATATATATGTGTGTGTGTGTGTGTTTGTGTTTATTTAATTTTTTTGTCTGACTCATCTGAAATGAATTTTCACGATCTTTTATGTGATAAATGGAGTAGGAAATGGTGTAATGACTGCTAGAGGCAGAAAAAATTATTCATGTATCAATGTTAGGCTACAACAAGGCTTTGCATTTAGCCCATGTCTCATTGAGTTAATATTTAGATGACTAGATGAGTTAACCAAGGGTATACAAGACTGTATTTTATGGTGTTCAACATTTAGAATGGCATGGTATTAAATGATGATATTATAGGTGTAGTCAATAAGGAGGTGGACTTATGAAGGTGCATACAGGAGATTGGTGTCGAGCTATGTAGGGCGAAGAATATGTGAATTGCTAATTTTGATTCAGTTGTTTCAGTAGGAAAGTTGGGGGAGGATTGATTTTAGATGGAGGGCAATCACTTGGATGTACGTACTTTAGATATCATGGTTTAGTTTACAAGTTTAAGGAAATTTGTTAAATCAATGGGAGTTGTACTTGACAGTAAAATTCCTCTAAAATTAAAAAATAAGTTCTATGGATTGGTTCTTTGGCCAATTTTCTATTAGGTATCTGAGAGAATGATATGGTGGATGAATGAGTACAGAAGAATGGATCGATTTAGAGGTGAACATATAAAGAAAAATGTCGGATTGTCTTCAATAATAAATCGTAACTGATAAGTAGGAAACTTTAGATGGTTTAGTAGATTCAATGTAGACAGTTTGATGTACCTTCGGGGAAGTGTGGTTGGATTCGAGTGTTACTCAAAATGAAAAGAGGAGGGCCAAAATAAAGTTGGCACAGAGATTTTTATCCTGAATAAAAATATTTTGTAATAATTGAGTGCTTTATTTGAAATAAAACACAATGTATACGAGACTTGCTTTTAGGATTTAGCAGAGTCTAACTGACTTGGACTCAAGACTTTTATTTTATGATGGTAATACGAGTTGATGAAAGATTGGGTTTATAGGAAAGGGTTTATAAGATGGAAAGTGAGTCTGATGGCTCATTTTTTAGGGAAAAACTAGGAAGGAATAAGAAACTCACCAATTATGTACCTAAACAAGGATGTCACACAGTGATGTCATGGGGTGGTTGGACTTTAAATCGAATTATGGTCTGTGAAAAACAAAATTTAGGGAACTTCATCAGTTTTAAAAAATTTGACTTTGGACATTTAACATACCTAGGCTACTATTATTAATTCAGTCATACTAAAAGCTACTTATACTTGGCTTGATCCTCATGGTGATTTGAGAAACTGAGCTTTAAGCTGATACAAATGACAATCTTGTTGAATTACAGGAGAGACTGTCACGTTTTGTCTCAAACAAAAGCACTTATGAAGCATCCAAGTTCCTCGAGTATTGGGTTCCTTCCCAGATATCAAACCTTCAACTTGAGCTGTATTGTTCTACCCTTCTTTCTAACTCTATTCTTCTGCGCTCTTGTTCGAGGAATGATTCTGTTGGGGCCCTCCCAGATATTCTTCTAAATGTTCGAAAGGTTTGCTCACACATTCTCTCCAATTACACTACAGTAAATATTTGTTTTTGTAACGAGTGCATCTTTCATGAGTTGTATGCTGTGTCCTGAATGAGAGTGTATTTTCATGTCAGTTGGAAGTCGTTGACCAGCTGTGGCTGCCAATACCTATTTTGGATCTGTGTAATAGTTATTGAAATTTTGTATATATGAAATGCATAATCAACTCTCATCTATATGCCATGAAAATAATTTTCCCTTCTAAACTAATTGGTTTTAATATGATTCATGTTTTTTTTAACAGTGTTGTGATCACCCTTACCTTGTGGACTCCTCTTTACAAGAACGTATGCTGGCTGAGAAATGCCCTGCTGCAGAGTTGTTGGACGTCGGCATAAAAGCAAGTGGAAAATTACAACTTCTTGACGCAATGCTCACAGAGAGCATGACTCAAGGGTTAAAAACACTGATACTTTATCAGGTCAAGCGAGAGATTCTTTTCGATTATATGCATGTGTTACTTGTTCACTCGATTGTATTCCTAGCTTTGTGCATTCTATGTTGTTTTGTTGAACAAGTTCATGTATCTATTTTCGCGATCTATGGCTCTTCTTGAATTCATTTACTATTTTGACAGTCAATACGTCGCTCTGGAGGGGCATCAATCGGAGACATATTGGATGATTTTCTGCGCCAAAAATATGGTCCAAATACTTATGAACGTGTTGATGCTAGGGTTACCGTTCCTAAGAAGCAAGCTGCTGTAAATCGATTCAATAAAAAGGAAACTGGGCAATTTGCTTTTCTGTTGGAAAACCGTGCTTGCTCTTCGACCATCAAACATTTAGCAGTGGATATCATTGTCTTGTACGACAGCGACTGGAATCCAGCAAATGATATTAGAGCGCTACAGAAGATATCAATTGATTCAAAAGCTGAACAGATGAAAGTTTTCAGGTTATATTCATCTTGTACTGTTGAAGAAAGAGCCCTAGTCCTTGCAAAGAAAAATCTGAAGCTTGATAATAATTTGCAAACTTTCAGTCGTACCACTAGTGACTCTCTCCTCATGTGGGGTGCTTCATATCTGTTCAACCAATTAGATGATTATCATGCTTACAGTAACAATTTTGATTTTATCCTTTCATCTGGGCAATCAGTTTTGAATGAAGTCACCCAGGAGTTTCAGGCCATACTTTCTGACAGTTATAAAAATATTGGTCTCAGTGTGATTTCGGAAGTTCGGTTGAGTGCTGAAAACTATAGCATGAATATTCCGCTGCTTGGTGAGGCAAAAAATCAGTTGAAAGATGGAGAGGAGCCATACATTTTTTGGAAAAACCTGTTGGATAGAAAAAATCCACCCTGGAGGCATTTCAGGGGTTCGTGTTCACGAAATCGGAAGAGAGTACAATACCTAAACGCATCACCAGAAGCTGAGAATGATAATGTTGCGAAGAGGCAAAAAAGGGTTATCAACGAAAACTCGAATCCATCCTCAGTTCAATCTGAACTGGGAGAACATCAAATCACTCAAGCTACCTGTTCTGCTGGAGGAGGTATTAAACTCCAGATATATTCCCAGTTATTGCCTGATGAATTTTGTTTATCATAGCTGTCTTTACTTTGATACATTCCTTGTCTTCATGGAAAATTCTGGTGTAATTTTGATATGTAGACAATTCTGATGCAGGGTCGTCAACTATCTTTACCTGTGACAAATCCAAGTCCTTTTGGACAGAAAGTGTTGCTTCTGACAGTTATCCAAATTGTAAGTATGGTCAGAGCTCTCATGGTCTTGAGGTTGACGTGGGCGACTCAGAAGACAGAAGTGTATTAATCGATGAGCAGAAGAACCTTTATAGTTTTCTGGAAGGAGACACTATAAAACTGTGCCAAATTCTTAAACTCTCGGTATCAATCCCTTATTTTTCTTTTCATGCTTAAAAAGAAATATTGGTAGAGCATTAAACTGTCCGATTCAAAGTGCTGTAACTTGTGTTTCAACTGATAAATACAGTTGAAACTCTAAACAGAGATGCATGTGGAACTAAACAAAATCATCTCATTTATTTTGCCCTATTCTCATGTTTGCAGTCCCCTTACTGAGCTAAGCAGACATGCTTCTTTTTAATGCAATTCATGTTATTATTATTTACAAGATACTAATTGGTTCAGTAATGGACTGCGGACTGTTGTCCGATTTGTAAAACCATCACTACACAAGCTTTGGTAGTCAGATTGTCATTCTAGAGCCCCCCTGCTCGAGAAAGTTTGAGACATTTTTTTCTCACCACCTGTGGGCTAAAACTTTTCTATCTCAAGTTTGAAGATTATAAAGTGTACCTTAGCTGACAACTGAGCCGGCAGGCAGGCATTTTAATTGATGTTGTTTGTGCTCTTCTTAATAAGAAAGGAAATTTCTTTAGATGAAGATGTGGTGAAAAATCACGGACTGAAAAATATAGCCGGAAGACTTCATTCTTCCGTTTTGAAGTTCCTAGAGGCAAGTTAAAACTGAATCACAAATAGGATGTTGGAGATCCACTGTCTCCTTTCCTCTTCAACTTGGTCGTCGATGTGCTCGGAAGATTGTTAGACAAAGCAAAGGATTCGAATCTAATAAAGGGAATAGAAGTTGGCAGAGAAAGAATCGAGATATCACATATCCAATTTGCGGATGATACTCTATTTTTTGCAAAGAATGATGATCATATAAAATTTTTGGCAAAAGTGTTGAGTTCTTTCTGTGACATGTCAGGGTTGAAAATTAATTGGGAAAAGAGTGCTTTGTTGGGAATTAACAGGGAGATTGAACAAGTTGAAATGTTGGCAAGCCAATTGGGATGTGCCAAAGAGTCGTGGCCCATTTCATATTTGGGTGTTCCATTGGGAGGTAATCCGTTGAAAGCGTTATTCTGGCAGCCGGTCGTCGCAAAAATGTCCGCAAAATTGGCTTCATGGAAGAAAGCGTTTCTGTCCAAAGGTGGTCGATTAACATTGATTCTCTCGGTATTGAATTCGATCCCGATATATTACATGTCATTATTCAAAGTCCCAAAAAGCGTTGAGGTATCGATGGATAAGATAACACGGAATTTCTTATGGGACGGAGCGGATGGAGACAATCATATGCATCTGGCAGCATGGGATCAGGTTTGCAAATCTAAGGAAAGAGGAGGTTTGGGCATTGCAAAAATCAGATTCAAAAATAAAGCTTTGCTTGGGAAGTGGTGGTGGAGATTCTTCAAGGAAGAAGGGACATTGTGGAAAAAAATTATTGTTAGTAAATATGGGTTACAAGAAAACGGGTGGGATGCGGGATTGGCTACAAATGTAACATTTAGATGTCCTTGGAAGTTTATTTCCCGGATTTATCCGACTTTTAGGAATAACACAATAGCTAAGCTGAGAGGAGGGAACAAAATCAGATTCTGGGAGGATTCTTGGGTGGGGAACTGTTCTTTCCAGCTTTCTTTTCCTTCTTTATTTCAACTGTCATCTTTTCACAACTTGCCTATTTCATATTTTGTTCAATCTGATTCGGCAACATTCGACCAATCTTGGGATTTCCACTTTAGGAGAGGGGTGAGAGATGAGGAGATAGACGAGTTGATAGGACTATTGGAAATTTTACAACCAGTGAGATTAGTTGAGGGGGTAGATGACTTTATTCATTGGAGTGGAGATTCGTCTGGTATATTTTCAGTGTCCTCTTTCTGTGAGTGCTTATTCTCAAGAAATCTTTATCCTAAATTCAATCTTTTCAATGCAATTTGGAAAGTCCCTGTACCGAGTAAGATTCAGTTTTTCTCCTGGTCAGCCTCTTTGGGTAAACTACCAAGCTCGGAGATGATTCAAAAAAGATGTCCAGGGATTGCTTTGTCTCCAACCTGCTGTGTTCTTTGCAGAAACGATGCCGACACTCAGGACCATTTTCTCATCTACTGCCCTTTCACGTTCTCTTTATGGGTTAAAGCATTGCAAGAGTTGCGGCTATTTTGGGTGATGCCTAAGACATCAAACGATTTATTCAGCATGGACTTGGGTCAGTCAACGGGCAGCAGAGGAAGAATATTTTGGCAAGTTGTGGTTCAGTGCATTTGTTGGACGGTTTGGTTGGAGAGAAACCAAAGAATCTTCGAAGGAAAAGAATCAAACATTGAAATGTGCTGGGAGAAGATAAGGATTAACATTGCCATGTGGATTGGAATTCACAGAGAATTTAAGAACGTCTCTGTTTTTGATTTATACAGACATTGGGATTTCGTGTATCACTAAATTATCTTAGTAAGTTAGGTTTTAGTAGGACAGTGAACTTCTAGTCCACTGATGTAAACCTTATTCCTACATAATAAATAAATTAGTGTTTCTTATAAAAAAAAAGTTTGCATCATTTTATTTTATTTTTAACTCGTAGGAAGTTTTATCACGAGGACTCCGTTTTGTGATTCTAGAAATGACAAGAGGATCCATCCTTTTCATATTGTAGAATTTTGAAGTGATAGCTATTGTCTGACTGAACCTTCAAACCTCAGTGATACCTCGTGCTTCTGAGATCACCTAATATCTAACAAGTCCACTTGGTTTCAAATGCAGGAAGTTGTCATGGATATGGTGAGAAGATTTCTTAAATATGTAATCAAGAATCATCAAGTCAGCACTGACTCGCCAGCATATGTCCAGGCTTTACAAATATCTCTGGTCAGTTTCTTTTCCACGCATGACAAATTCTTAGACTAAATACACAAATACATGCATCACAACATCGATCAACCTTGCATGTATTTCTTTTACTTGTGCTATTTATACAAAAACGATTTTTTCTTGCTACTGGCATGTTTGGTTGGATTCTTCTGATGTCATTATTCTCGTGCGCTAATCTTGGCTAGGATAACATTTTCTGTTAATGAACAGTGAGAAGTTTATATAGACATCTGATTTAATCAAGAAATGTCATTGCTCGACATTGAAGTTCATTCAAGACATGAGCGTTCTATCGGTCAAAGCAGAAATAATTTAGTTTATAGAAGTCAGTGAACTAGAACTCAAAGGAGAGATATAATACTCAGGATTATTATCATCCTTGTTTCTTTGGCCCATGGTAAAATTCAAAATTTTTGTAATCTAGCATAAATTCTTCTCGTCTCACTTCTTTTCTGTTTTCCTTACTTTTCCTTTTTCCTTTTCGTTTCTATCTGTCTCGTTCTATTTTAATTGCCTGACCTTTCTCTCATCCACCATTGCTGCCAGAAGGCGCCACCTCTCAAGCTGCCCTCGATTTCCCCCTTTTTCTTTGTTCTTTTGCATTTCTCATTCTTTCCTTTTCTTCTCCTATTTTTTTTACTACAATTTCCCCAATTTCAAATATCCATCAAATATCTCTTCTCTACAACCACCTGCTGTTGCTGCTGGCCACCGACAATGCTCCATATTTTGACTGCCATCGGTTTCATTTCCTCGTAATCTGATTTTGGAACAATTTTGTCCTAGTCCCCCTCTCTCATGTATTGCTGTTTGTTATCATCAATGAAAGCACACCTTGCACGGTTGTCGTTTTTAATAAAAGAAAATATTATTTTAATTTTGAAATAACAATCCATGGCCATGGGCTGGTATGAAAGCAACCAAATGTTGAAAAGTAAGGTTTTGCAGACTTTTCTTTGCTGCTCAATCACCTGCTACTCTTGCGCACCCTATCAAATCTGATTCTACTTTTATGCTGCTAGTGTTGGATTGCAGCCTCAATTTTGAAACAAAAAGTTGATAAGAAGGATTCTCTCATGTCAGCAAAACAGCTTCTAGATTATCAATGTACTGAAGAACAAGTGACATCAGTTTATTCGAGATTGCGAACTCTAAAGAGGATCTATTTGCATTGTTCTGAGAACTTTGTTGAATCTGGCAACTTGTTAGTGGAAGAAGACGTTAGAATGGAACCATCTCGTGTTGATGAAGAGCACGCTGAATGTCAGATCCCTATACAAGAGAAAATGGCAATGGAGTATAAAGTTGCTGAAAGTGGAATAGAAAGTAAGGATGGGAATGAGGTGGCACCATCTGTGACATCTATTAGTGAACCATCTGAGGCAGTATGCTGTAGCGCTCCTATTGAAACTGTAAGTGATTTAGCAGATTCTGATATGGCAAGTGTAAAGATGGTATTGTCTTTAGATAGATTATCATTGCTGTGGTTGAGAAGCTAATCAATCAATGCACCCTTATAATGATACTGATGAATGTTTGAAATGAATTGAACATCAATGTCCATGCCCCGTTTATTCTCATCATTAAGTTTGCATGGGATATACTTTAGAAGTCAATTAACTGCGCTGCAAAAATAACTTGGATAGTCGTGATCAGGTACCAGGAGAACAAATTCCTCAAAATTTGATGTCTGCTGATCTACAACTAGAAAATCAAAGCAGTTTGCAGGTTGAGGTTTCAACCTCACAACTTGTTCATGCTGTGAACCCACTCCTGTCCAATCACGGAGCACCAGAAACTGAGAACCATGAGCAGCTGCATGCCGTATCTGTTGACTTAACTCTCAGTGGCAACCAAGTTCCTCCTTTCGAAGTTGAACATCGAAATCATGCCCGAGGAGCTAGCTCCTTTCCCACTGCTGAGGCTGGGGTGGCTGAATTGCTTTTACATGAACCTTCTGAAAGTCGAGAAAGTTCACAATTACATGGTGATATCCGTGATCCATGCCCTGGGGCTAGAGTTCAAGAACTTCCAAATCATGCTGCATTATATCTGGGAATTAATGCACCCCATCTTAACGGGCCTAGCCACCTTCATACCTATAGCACTCATCAGGTTACTACTTGTAATTCAACTCCAGCTTTGTCCGCTGAACCACTTCAAATTGAACTAGAAAGGATGCAGGAAGAATCTGAAAAATTGGGGAAAAGCCACGAAGATGAGGTTGGTGTCCAAATTTTTTTTCTTGTTCATATTCCACATGGTGTTTAATGTTCATGGTATTACACTTTCTTTGTTTAAACAGATTTCACAGCTCAAATCTAAATGTGAGATTGAGATACAGGAATTTATTACTAGAATACGCAATGATTATGATACGAAGCTTAAGAACACTGAAGCGGAATATATGTTGAAAAAGAATGAACTTGGCAAGAATCAGGCCTTGGTTCTCATGAATAAAATGTTGGCCGAGGCTTTCAGATCCAAGTGTCTGGATCACAGGCCTTCTGGCCTCCTAGAAGTTCAACAAGGTATATTAAATTTTTTTAACCATTTGAGAAGTGCAAGTTCTTGACATTTGTCGCCTCGATTATAATACTGTTTTTGTTTTGTTTTTGTGCAACTAATTGTTGTGCAATAAATAAATTTATGGATTCTTTTAATAAAGCTTATGGGTGAATTACGTATATAGAAGTATTCCCAATACTCTGTCCACTGGCTACCATTCGTTGCGGGCCTGACTAACCACTATTGTTAAATTAACTCTGGCTAAAATGTTGAACCGATGTGATTGCATTGCAGTTAGTCGTCTTTCGCTTCACAGACCATATAAGTTTGAGAAATTATTGCAGAAAATGATATACTTTCACCCAATCTTACTGATCTTTTACATTTCTGTGGTTTTATACCCATACACTTGGCATGATACACATTTTAATTGCAGGTAATCAAGAGAGTCTTCAGCAGCACCTTAGATCTGCTCCAACATCGTGTTCTGCAACTCCAGCTACGCAATTTATGCAAGGCATGCGGCAGCTATCATTGCTGGAATCTACGGGACCTTCCCCTATCGCTAATCTAAATTCTATGGTTCGACCTGTTCAAAGTGCACCAGCTCTTTCCTCAAGTACCCCCTCTAGACCTCCCGTCATTGGTGCCATCACCCCTTCAGGTAATCCACATACTGGAGGGGAGAATCGTGCAATGGCTCCGCACCTGCAATTCTTCAGACCTCCTGCAGCCTCCTCTGGGCCCCTTGTCATTCCTCCAATTCCTCATCCTCCGCCCACAAGAATTATAAACCCTCAACCACCACTACCGTTGGCGCAGCAGATGCAAGCAAGCCTTGTATCTCAAGTTAGACCTGATCACTAAATTGTTTTGCCAACTTTGAATGTCGATCTTTCTGCCCTGGAGTTGCCAAATAGTGGTGTTTGTTTATCGGACGAGGAGTGACATTCATTTATTAGTAAGTATATAATGTATGTCTATTGGTTTCGTACAGTGCTAGTGCTACTACCTATAATTTGGTGGGTTTAATCGCTATTGCCAAATTAAATTTTAACTTTGTGTGGTTGCTTAGAAGGTGAATGGTTAAAGTGGAGGAACTATGATCATAACAATATTTCAAGCTAGTTTGAATAATGGTTTATCTGTATTCAATATATAATCCATCGTTTGTGAACTAATGAAGTAATTTTGGATAACAAAATGAGTAAATTTGAAATAATATAAAATGCTTAACATTTTAATAAAGTGCTAAACATGTTAAATATGATGGCATAGAGATGTTCAAATAAAATATTTTGAATATTATTAAATCAAAATTTGAGAAAATATAAATTTTCTCACCTATTAAAAAAAAAATAAAACCCCTTATAAAAAATAAACGATCGTATAATGTTTTTTAAATTTAAGTAAAAAGAACTTGTAACTTCGTATTCATGCACACATGGTTCATAATTAAAACTATTTCAAACATGTATTTAGTCTCATAATCATACTTTAGACTTTAGCATTTCTTATAACAAGTTATACATTTTAAAGTGATCTTAGACTTACATAGAAATACTTTCAGAGGCTAAAAGAAAAGTGTGACAAAAAATCTTTGAAGCGGTTTACAAAAATTTCGACATAACTTCTTTGTAAACAGGATCTATCCAAAAATAAACTCGAGTAACAGTTAGACTAAATAGCGATATTATTTCAAGTGAATATCACACACACACACACACAAATATATATATATATATATATATATATATATATATATATATATATAAATATATAAATATATATATATATATATATATATATATCAGTTTTGATATCCTGTACACATTTGTGAGCATCAATGAGGTGTCACTCACCCATTGAATGCACAATTTTTCTATATTTCATCACATCCAATAGGTGAGTGACACCTCATCGGTGCTCACAAGACCCCAAGCTCAAACATTAGATCAGTAGTTGACCTCAAATCCCTTCGAGCCATAATATATTTCATATCCCACACCATACAAACCATCGTTTTTATTTCACTTCATAATATGTTTCTATTCTTTACTAGCGCACATGTATACATATAAGCGGAAGCCTTCTTTTCATATCCAGGTTATTGTAAGGTCAGACACTTTGTAAATATCAATTGGAAGCTCGACAACCTAATCATTCTTTGTATCTGGACCTGC